>NC_089818.1:9535480-9752980 GCF_029633855.1 Hoplias malabaricus
GTTTGCGTTTTTTGATTTTCTTTTTCCAGAATAAATTAGTGGATTATGTTGTGGTTGTGGCAAGGATGTGGCTTTAAAACAGGCTTTAGTGGGAAGACTGGGGACAGCTGGGTGGCGGATGGCTGGGGTAGCGTTAACTTCCAGACAGAGGAAAAAACTACAGAAGAGAGAGACCACCATCTGAGCCACAAGTGTTAATGGCACCCCACCCAAAGTCCACTGCTGGGTGTGTGTATTCTCACTTAATAACGTTGCCCATTGAAGATGTAAAACAAGTCGGCTTTGGAAAGTGTTTTTAAGGAATTCAGGAATTCGGGACGTCACTTGGGAGTCTTTCTACTGATGCATTCATCGTAATAATAAAAAATGTAGAAGAGCAGCTGATTGGTTCAAATGAGTTAGAAAAAATTTAAATTGGAAAAATGGAATTAATTTGTGTGTGTGTCGCAGAGGATAGAAAAGTACAACAGTTGTGACAGTTTGAGCAGTCCATTGACAGAGTAATCCACTTGTGCACTTACTTATCATTGAATGGAGAGTAAATACACACACAAACACAATGGGTGGAGTACACTGGTGGGGGTTGATTGGTTTTACTTGCCAAGTGGGGCAGAAATACGGTAAGAGTAAGGGACCCGACGCTTTCACAGACAATAGACTCCTGAGCGACTCCCTTCAGGACGGGGGGAGGGGGGGGGGAGAAGAGAGAGAGAGAGAGAGAGAGAGAGAACAAATTCAACAGTATCAAGGAAATGTGTGATATTTAATATTGTGTTATTACCATCATTATGCTATATTTTGATTGTATACACTGTAATTACATAAGAATTATACATGACCTTAATAAAACTTGGCACTACCAAGTACACAACTAAGTGTACATCACCAACTTTACCAAACGTCAACAGTAGAGTCTATTTTTATTAATGCCGCAGTTTATTTTTTACTTTCACCAAGATGAACTATGACAAATGAATTATATTGACAACATCATTAACTTTATCTTAATGAACAAATCATTAATCAGCGAGCTGACCCAGTGCTGGGTGATCTGCCGGACGTGTGTGTGCAATTTTGCGTGTGCTAGCACGTGGCACGCATGGGCAGTGATTGAGTGTCCACTCATTAAGCCCCACCAGTGGGTTAAATGGGCTCATTGTCCCCTTGATGCTGATTAAGCAATGGGCTGGGGGCCGGGGGGCCGCTCCTGTCATATCCATGCCTGACATAATTTATCACTCTCCACAGTCAAAAAGTTGCCACTTTGGCCCGGGACCGGCCGCAAAACAGAGGCTTAGACGGGAACATGGAAGGCCCTCGTCCTCAAACCAATTTAATTCCAGCCTGTTCATGGGCGATTAAAAAAAATCAATACTTTTAATTTCGGCTCCGTTGCCTTAATTTGGATGTCCAGCTGCCGCATGTACAGTGCAAATTAAAGCTCCATCAATTCATACGTATAATCAGGTCAAGAAGGGGCGAGTGCGGTTAATCCGTCTGTTAAAAAAATCAAATAATGCCCTTAATATAATCCATAACAACTCACACAAATACAAACCTCACACTTTACCACTGGTTGTAGTCACGTGACTTACTTTTGCAACACAATGGTCAAAAATAAATGCATTTGTTACTACAGAGAATGCTCCAGATATTTCTACGTAAACATGAAACACTACCTTTGCTACCTTTTTGGAGCTTAGAGTTAAAGGAAACATAAACCATTCTGAAGAACTATTTCTCTCACAGTAAAACAACCCTTGCCCCGTTTGTTTTCATTCAGAACATTGACATCTTTTAAGGTGGAACTGTGTAAGAAACCGACCCTTACTTGGCTGAAGTTTCCTTCGTCTGTAAGTATTTCTTCACTGTTTGAATTACCATAAACTCATTTGTAACTCGAGCTTTCTCAGTCTGCGTCTACTTTCATGGAATGTTTGCGGTCTGACTCAACTTCCACGTTAAGTAATACAGCTTTCCTTTTGGTTTAGGGGTAAGTATGAGTGATAGCATTAGACATATACACAATACTGATTCTGCCCATTCTTTAGGACACAGTATTTCACAGATTTTCACAGATATTTCAAAGAAGCACTGAAGAACCCTCGTTTTTAAGATTGAAGAAGCAACCCATGTGTTTCCGAGGTTTAAAGTGGCAGAAAACTTGGGTAAATTTAGGTTTGTGTGATTTCTTTCAAAGCATTAATTTGTCATTTGTTACTAAGTGAAGTAGCTTTTCTGACACAGTCACAAATAGAAACAATAGACCTTAGCACTGTGACATCACCACGACCTGAGCCTCCACTCAGAATCACTCAAAAACAAACCTCAGCACTTTACTTCTCCTGCCCTTTTATGTTTTTAACGTATAATGATCAACTACCTTCTCTGTTTACACTGAAAACAACAAACCCAAACTAAAGAAGCAAACTCTGGACCCCAAATACATCTTCGCTGATTGGTGTCAGCGTAAAGGCGACAGAACTTGGGCCGAAATATAGTTGTGATATGTATCAACACCGTACTGACCCAGCTGAGGCCTTGTAGTGAGTGATTAGCCCAATCGTAGAGCAACCGTATCTCACACTGCTGTTCACCACATGAGGTTTTAATCGCAGCTGATTCTCTGGGAAGTGATAGACACTGGGCTGTGTGCAATCTGATCGTGTGGTTAACTGCTTCAGGTGTGATCTGACAGGAAAGAGTACAGTGGCTTTTTTTTTTCTATCTCTTTCACGCAATACCACAGATCTATTATCTCTCCTCTGTTCTCCATTCTCTACTGTCTCTGTCAAGGACTCGCTGAAAGACTGAGAGGGTAAAACAAACCCCCTGACCTCGAAACGTTTGAAAGTGAAATTGCTTTATTGCATCATTGTCCTCTTTTTCGGCGAGAGATTGTGAGCTGATAAAACTCACAAAACAAGGACCCAGAGGAGAAACGGGGACAGATTGGGTTTCAGGAGACGAAACTGCTGGACTGTCGAGTGCAAAAGTTTGGGCACTTGGTCAAATTCCTCGTCAGAAATCCATAAATAAGACAAAAGATCATCATCTTTAAAAAAAAAACAAATCCCTCAGGTGAGCAGTCAAAGGCTACAACTTCAGGTGACAAATTTCTTGGAGTAGAACCATGACTCTCAGTGGGGTCAATCCTCCACTTAGACTATAGACTAGTGATTTAAAGTCACAACACCAGATTAGTCTTGATTACATGTACCCATATAATCATAGTAGTAATGACAAGAGTAATAAAATGAAAGGTGTTTAATGGGAATAACAACAACAATGTTGTTGTAAACTTTAATATTGTTTGTAATGGAGGGTGGAGGGGTGGAGAGGGTGTGGGGCAACTTGTCTGAGGCAGGTAACGTCAGATAGAATGTGACCAAGTGGTCTGGGGCGACATGTAAGTGTTCCATCAGTGTCAGGGAGGACCTTCATTTACTCAGAACGGAATACAGAGATGAAGCTGTAGTTGTGTTTTGCATTGATGGAGTACAGGGATGAGTGTGGTCAAGCAACTCTGGCAGAACTGATTATAGCAGATCTCTGACTACAAAGAGACTAGCTTTACAGTTTTTCTCCACTGCATGCACAAAGGAATGGAACTGTGCACACAATTCTGAAAACTTGAAGTTCATGTATCAACAACATAGCTCTAAACTACTGAGCTCCAAGCACAATTCCTTTTGTTTTCACTGAAATATCACAGTTTTACAAATCTCTAAACACACACTGCATCATTTAGGAAACCTTGGTCACCTGGAAACACTGGCCTTTGATCATTCTGATCATTTGTGTTACATTTACGTGTAGCATTGGGACAAAGACCCCAAACCACTTCACCAAAATGAGAAAAGAAATCGACTCATCTGCAAATGAATATGTGACATGGCCTCATTGAGCAAAAGCATCCATCTACACATTGGATGGTAGTGTTTTGAATACGTCATATCAGTGTTTATTTGATGCTCTGTAAAGAGATAAGGAGATAACAGCTGTGTGTAGTGCTTTACTAAAAGGAATCCGTTTTGAGGAAAGGGAAGATGGTTTTGAGTGTTGTGTTTCATTTTTTTTCCTGAGATTTGTGGCTTTTAGATAACATTATTAGCGTTTAGCGTTTTGATAAAAAGAGTTTTTGGAAATGTGTTTAAACGACTGGGGAAAACTGTAAAATATCAACCTTGTTTTTTTACACTGTAGTCTTGTACCTGTTGCTCTGCATACTTTGTTGCCCTATCACTCTGTTCTTCAATGGTCAGTGGCCTTGTGTTTTTGTGAGTGGATCAGACACAGCAGTGATGCTGGAGTTTTCAAACCCCTCAGCAACACGTGATAAAGATGTTAATGCTACACAGGATTAATATAACCTGAGTTTATGTGTGTGGCTCTGTTACAGCATGGGATTAATATAAATTTGGGGTATTTCTACATTGTGGGATACTGTAAGAACATGGTGTGGACATTTTTACTTATACATTTGGTTAAAATAGTGGCATGGTGTATTCTGACAGGAATGAAATCACTGCTGGAAAAAAATATATATCCCCACCTCCTCATGTTAAAATAATCCCGTCTGAATATAACTTAAAGCAACATACAGTAGCTTGTAGAAAGTGTTGGGGCCCCTATTATTTGCCATTGTTTTTTAGGTATCATGTATGCTTTGAATATGAGCTGAACTCTGCTGAATAATGCACTGAAGAGCACACACACACACACACAAAGTGTTAAGCTCTGCTGGCGCGTGGCGTCTTGGCAGCATTTTGCTCGAACTTTCTGGCAGCGAGCCAAGCCAAATATTTCTTCTGGATGAGAGCATACTCACAGCACTCAGCCGAGCTACAGCAGACCACAGGGCTTCCCCGGGAGTGTGTGTGTGTGTGTTCTTGTAAAATATCTACAGTCCTGTATAAAATTCAAAGGCCACCTTTTAATTCTATTCATTTCCAATCAAAACAACCATCAAGTAGCAGAACACTCACCAATCGACCAAAACATTTAAACTACTCCCTTGTTCCTGCACTCACAGTCCATTCACTCAGCTGCACTCACCAGACAGGAGTCTGCCTGTTGCTCTGCATACTTTACTATTCTCACCTTACCCTGTCCGTCAATACTCAGGAACCTCACAGGACCTCCACAGAGCTGGTATGTCTCTGACTTTACAAGGTGGACCAACGAGGTAGGAATAGAGTGGACACTCTGTATAAACTTTGGCTCGACACGGTTGTGTGTTGTCTGAATCAATGACTGGTCACTGAAAGGTCAGCTTCTTGTCCCACTTTCCCCCTTTTAAAAATGGTTTAATCAGTTAATGATAAAGAAACCTACCCAGAAATCACTGGGCGCAATGCAGGAACATACCCTGGAGCCAGTCCTTCACAGGGCGACAAACATTCACACCTACAGACACTTTTTGAGTCACCAATTTTTGAATCTACTTGCCAATGTGTGTTTTTGGACTGTGGGAGAAAACCGGAGCACCCGGAGGAAACCCACGCAGACACAGGGAGAACACACCACACTCCTCACAGACAGTCACCCGGAGGAAACCCACGCAGACACAGGGAGAACACACCACACTCCTCACAGACAGTCACCCGGAAAAAACCCACGCAGACACAGGGAGAACACACCACACTCCTCACAGACAGTCACCCGGAGGAAACCCACGCAGACACAGAGAGAACACACCACACGCCTCACAGACAGTCACCCGGAGGAAACCCACACAGACACAGGGAGAACACACCACACTCCTCACAGACAGTCACCCGGAGGAAACCCACACAGACACAGGGAGAACACACCACACTCCTCACAGACAGTCACCCGGAGGAAACCCACACAGACACAGGGAGAACACACCACACTCCTCACAGACAGTCACCCGGAGGAAACCCACGCAGACACAGAGAGAACACACCACACTCCTCACAGACAGTCACCCGGAGGACACCCACGCAGACACAGAGAGAACACACCACACGCCTCACAGACAGTCACACGGAGGAAACCCACACTGACACAGGGAGAACACACCACACTCCTCACAGGTCTCACAGACCTTGAACCAACAACCTCCCTCCTGGAGCTGTGCAACTGTGACTCTAACCTGCCGTTACAAATTATAGTGTCAGTCATAATTCATATACAATTTATGAATGCTGGAATGGTGTTTGAGTAAAATATATGTGATTTCACCTTGAGCCCAATCTGCTGAAATAAAACTGGATGAACTAAAATGATCCTGAGTCTGATTCTACTATGAGTGCACTGTATATTATTGCGCCTTTTGATTTGTTGTTGTTGTCGACGTAATGAGGCCTAATTGACAACAGGTCGAGATCTGTTGCTGTCCCGTTCCTTCACTCAGCTGCAGACACACTCCATGTGTAGACTACACACTGAATGACTAAACCCCAGTGCTCGGCTTGTTTACTGGAACACTGGAACTAGCTGGAGGCTGTAAACACTTACCTGGCTTTGGCAGCTGCTGCGTCAGAGCCTTGCTGCTGAGGAAATTTAGCGATCAGTCTCTAATTTTAGACTTCTGCACAAATGTCACTCTCAAGTGTCATTCGTCTTGAACGGCTTTGTTTGTGCTTGTGAATTTGACCGTTTGTTGCGAGAAAAATGCCATGCTGAGGCTAATAGATGCGTATTGGGAAATCTGGAGGGAGGAGAAGTTGGAACAAGATTGTGGAAGGGTCAAACTATCAACTGTAGAACTGCAGATGTCTCCAATAATAGTTGAGAACATAGAAAAGTTTTCTGGTATCTATAGTTATTACACAGTGTGTGGTCTGACTAAAAGCGCATTTGCAGGATTCGTACAGTGTGTACAATATGTACATGTGCTAACAGACCTTATATTTCCTCATTATTATTATTATAACTCAGTTAACTCAAGCTTTTTAATGTTAAAACCTCACATTTTTACATGTACACAATACACTCCCAAACATGTAACTGAATAATAATAAGGTAGTAGCTATAATATAGTAACACCCAACTGTAACTGCGGTGGGGGGTGTAAGTCTCTCTGGTCCTTTCCTTGGTTGTAGGCTGGTGGTTTAGAGATAAAGTAGACCCCCTGCCCTCAGCCCCCCTCCTCTTGTCCAGTGCTGAGCTGGACACTGTCCCCAGATGGCCGGGCTGGGATTGGCAGGATTACAAGCGCTGGGGCACTAGATCCCCAAGAAAATGACATAAAGTGAGAGGGGGTGGGTACTCATTTTGACCGCATGCTGGACACGTGCTGAGCTGAACCCCAAGGAACACACACACACACACACACACACATTATGTGACTGACTCAACCATTGTGGATTAACTTTCCCAGAACAATAGCCATTTCCCCAACTCATCCATTGGCGTACACGTACACACACTAAAAAAAGCTGGGCTCTGTAAACCCCCCCAACACACACACACACTTCCACCTCCTCTTCATCACAGCAAGCCTGGGGCTACTGCCTGTGCTAGTGCCTTTTCCTGGGCTAATACGAGGTTAGCTCTGGCTTATGGAAAAAAAAAATAGTTACGTCTAGTTGATTCTGATACAACTCAATGTGACATTTATTCTTCAACTATTTGCAACAACATTAAACCCATTCCAAAAACAATAAATAATAAAAATATGTAATATTAAGCTTGATTCTTTTTTACATCATACACAGTACACATTGAAATCACTTAAACAGATGGAGAGAGTGCGTAATGTAATTCACGCTTTACCATTTAACCATGATCTTAATGTATTCAAAGACTATGGGAAGCCCAGACACTAGGATGTCAAAAAAAAAGAAGTACATATATAAGTACATTATGATTCATAGGTATTTAGTTATTCAGGTTTTGGGGTAGAGAATGCCTGGGTTAAGACGTGTGAATCCGCAAAGGGTGAAATATATTTAGTACACATTGTACAGATGCTGGGAATGGAGTTAAATTTGTACCAATTTATCTTTAAAAAAAAGCCCCTTTGGGCAGATCTTTTCAGATGAACACATTTTAAAATCAGTGACATCACTTCTCCGCACCTTAAGAGTGAATATCTTGTGTTGAGTGGTTCCCAAATAGAATTAATAAAGCTATTTCAGCTTGAGTATCCTCTGCCATTAAAGCCAATGGGGGACATAGTAAAAGCTTAACTCATGTAAATACATCAAGGGCGTATATATATTAAATTCATATGCCAATATCATTTGCTAATGCAAAATCTATAGCCGAATGCAAAACACAAACATTTTGTTGGGCTGCAGTTAGCCAAAGTTTATAACGCAACGCCACTACACCAACAGGGACAATACAAACTGTCCTCCACCACCTTAAGAGCCAAGAATCACAGAAACTCAAACCTAACTCACTTAAGGCTTTCCCCCTCAAGATAACATACAGTTGTAAGTGTGTTTGGAAAGGGAGGGTTGTGTGGTCTGTCTGGGCGTGTTGAGTACTGTTTGGCTGGGGAGGGGGTGGAGGTGAGGGTGGAGGTGAGGGTGAGGGGGGGGTGATGTGTTAAATATAAATGCAAATAATCCAGTTGAGATATTTGAATAGAAAGCATCATGAGGAGTCAAATTAACCTTTTTTTCCTCTGGCTGATGAAAGACAGATGGGATGTGGTTTGCTGTAAATGACCCCAGGCGGTTGGCTCACGTTTGTAAAGAGAAAAACTGTAAAGAACCTTTTCACCCTGGAAATGTGGACAACCTTGTATTAGAAGGTCATGCCCTCCGTTTTTAAGTGTCTCTTTATCAGATTGCAGTCTTCAGGAGAGGGCTATAAAGTCCAGCCTTGCAAAAATAAATAAGCCGGAGCCCACCGTCTCACCTGCATTCTTTCAGAGTCACCTGTATTTAAGGCCCACAGCAGTAGGCTTGATAGTGGCCCTCTGGAAAAACTAACAAAGCTGCTGGAAGTCCTTCTGTCCCTTTTGTTTGCCTCGCTTTCTTCCCTCAGAGGCATGCAGGCCACATTAAACCCCAACTACAGAAGTGAAAAAAAAAAAAAGCGCCCCCCCCATTTGAATCGGACTTCAGAGCAAGGGAGACCCCTCCCTTAAACACCCCCCCCACCCCAAAACTCCAGCCTACTCTTTCCTTTATGGTGTGGGCAGCCCAAGAAAGAGAAAGATGGGGTTGAGTATGCCATAGCGGTGGAGGGAGTTGCTTAAGATGGCCGAGGCAATGGGGGGCAAGCTCCAGTCCTCTCCAGATTGTTCCCAGCTTCTGGTCCCTCAAGAGCCGACCGCACAGCAATTTCCAGAGGAAGCGCTCGTTTTTCTCTCCAAACTTCTCCGGGACCTTTGTTGTTGTTGCTCTCGTTCTCTGCGGCTTGTTATTGACTCAGGGCTGGCTTTGGTGCCGTGACTGTGCTGCAGAAGGCCCAGCTGGAGGCCAGATTTTCGGGCCTAGCCGTGGGCCGGCAGTTGGGTCTGGCTCTGGCTGGGCTGAGGGGGAAGAGACAGACCTTTGGGGAGGAGGGTGGAGGGGGGTGAAAGGATCTTATGGGTCGTCCGCTGCCAGGAAGTAGTAGGCAGCAGCTAGTGATGTGGTTAGATCTTTGTCACCAGTGGGGTTTGGGTGAATGGGGTGGTGGTGGTGGTGGGGGGGGGGGGTCTTGTATATAGTCGCCTGGGACGTGACTTCCTATCTCAGAAACTAACCTTACAGCAGGAGGAACAATCTTAACTTGTGGTCTGCACTCTTCTTATAATGATAATGACATATGTGTCTCTGAAGCCATCCTGAAATGACCTAGTCACCTTCATTTCTCTTTTCTTCTTGATTTCTATTTTGTTGCTACACTTGTTATGCCTCCTCCTCCTCCTCCTCATTTCTCGTTCCCTATTCTCCCACTCTATGTATTACACTGTGTTGTAGTAATAAAGAGACTGGACTGGGGGATTTCCAGGCTTTTTTTTTTTTTTTAAATAAATAAATCTCCACAGCCATGAGAGAATGTTACTGTGGTGGGTGATGCGAGACCTTGGCAGAGCACCAGAGATCCTCTCTCACTTTGTACTTTGCTTTGCTTTCTTTGAGGCTTTCATCTCCAGTGGTGGGTATACAACCAGCTAAATGAACAAAGCGCAGATTACTTCAGCTGTCACAAAAGCTAATATCAGCGAAGTAGTGGTAGAAATGTATTAATATCAATATTCAGATGTTTGTGACCCCCAAATTAGCCCTCACTCAGCTTTAACAGGCAGTATTAACCTGCCCTTGAAGGTTCAAGCCTAACACATGCTGCGACAATTGGTCCGAATGGGGTGCTTCCAATGTGGCATCGATAGTTCAACAATGAGTCCAACAAACCCAAAAAAACGACTCACCTGGAGAAGGACCATTTCGTTTGCTTGGTGCGGTGCTCTTCTGAGAGCATTTCTCCTTGACTCCTATGTAAATCTATGATACCTTGCAGGTCTTGAGAAGATCGGTTGCCACAAGTCTTCTTCAAAAGTCAAAAATTACGTCCATAAAAGGTTCGGTTCCGATCGTAGTGGTTGTACAAAAACCATGTTGGTTCCCTAAATCAGTGAGTGGTTCTCAGGGCCATATGATCCACATTGGTTCCCAGTCTCTATTCATCGAAGGGTCTTAGAAGTGGTTCAAGTGAATGAGATGTTGAAAAATAGAGTTGAAAATATTTAAAAGGGAGACCACCAACCATTTATGAACTTTTCAGCACAGTGTATGAATGACATTTGCATATGCACAGAACACGAGGACAGGTACCAGGTAGTAGTCTAGGACCCTGTACAATACCTTAGTTCACAGTGTTCTAATGAATACGCATGCATGTAATTATTACAACGTGCCGTCTCCTTTATCCTCCTTCATGTGATCTTACTACACTTCCCTCTAGACCCAAAGTACAGTATCCGTGTGAAGTATTAGTCGCCAAAAGGCACAAAAAGGAACAGTTGAGGATCTCAAGCAGGGAGTGGCGCCCCCTACAGGAGGTCTGGAGACCAGGGCCCTCAAGGGGAAAGGAAGAGGGAGAGGGAGAGAGAAAGGATTGGAGAAGAATGGAGAGGAGGAGGAGAAGGAGGAGGAGGTGTGAGGAGAAACGCAGTCATCAATCTGCAGTCCCACTCTTAGTAAACAGCAACAGGTTATTGAGTCACTGGCTCAGGATGTCCTTCCTTCACAGGAAGAGAGTCAGAGGAAGGATCAACAGCCCCCCCCCCTACAACCCACCCCACCCCAGTACCCCCCAAACTGCCCCTCCCTCTTCAAACAAGATCCTATCTCTAGCCTATCCATCCCAGTTCTCTCTCTCTCTCTCTCTCTCTCTCTGATACAGTGATTGCTGCCTGCACTCAGTCGGCTTCAACGAGAGTGGTGAGACTCTGGTGAAAACGGCAGACAAAATTAATGCAATACTAGGGATTGAAGGGGGGAGACAGAGAGAGAGAGAAAGAGAGAGAGATAGAGAAAGGAGGAGGAGGTGGAGGAAGAGAGGGGAGGAGTAAGTGAAGCAAGTAGGCGGAGCCAAGAGCATTCAAGACAGAAACATGCTCAGTCAGTCAGGCAGTCAGTCAAACTCGAGACGCTCGCAGGAGAACACACTCACCATCTGGACTTAGCAGTGGGACGGGAGAGGGAACGAGGGGTGATCTGCACCTGTCCCACAAACACACTCCCTCTCTCTCTCTCTCTCAAACACACACACACACTCGAGGGAGAGATCAGACGGCTCTATGTGTGGCTGGAACCAAAGTTTGTCGGTGAGTGTGCCTTGTTTTTTTCTTTTTTTTTTTCTTGCTTTGAGATTTATGTCCTTTGGAAAAGTGCTGGAGAATCAACCAGCTGCTGGATGGCTCTATTTCTGGTTGCTCTTGCTGATAATTATTAGCTTTATGGGGTATTAATGAGGGCTGGTCACTGGATAAATGGAAATTGGATGTGCTTATTAGGACTCATTTATCACAAATACATTTGTATATTTAATGAGCTGCATGTTATTTATATTTTATTAAACAAAGCAAATCTGAAATTGTGAAATGCAAAATTGTTGACATTTTTTAAAAATGTGATTTACAGATAAAATAACTGTAAAACTACTTAATTAAGAGAAAAAAATGCTAAATATTAACTTAAGTCTATGTAATGACTTCATTTAAAGTAAAAGTTTAAAGTCAAACTATTTAAATTCCTGTCCTTGTCTTTAATCCACATTTAATCCACACTTTTAAAAAAAATTGCCCAAAACTGTGAATAAACACGAGTTATGATTGGTGCAGAATTCCTAAAATTGTAATTGCATTTTTAAAGAACTTAAAACAAATTGTCAGTTGAAGGGCTTCTTTGTGTTATTGGTATTAGTTTTTACTGTTATTATTATTATTATCATCACATTGTTAAAAAATTCTTTGCTGAAAAAAAATAGGAAAAAAAAGCAAAAAAAAAAGCTTGCTTAGTTGGTTCTTGTGCAGTTTCTTGGTTTCACTATTAGTTTTGATCTCGCAGCTGTCCTACACGGCCCATTTAGTGCCAGTGTGTAATATTTAAGTTTTTTTTTGTCCTAAACATAGAAACAAAAGCAGATTTTAATTGAATGGGTTTGGATCATTTAAATTTGTTCGACTGGTTTGAAATTTTGCTGAAACTTGTACAGGAAAAACTAGCAAATTAAAAGAACATTCTTGTTTTTGGTGAATCAAAAATGTACGTAATCAAATTAATTTAAAAAAATCAGTTGAAGATTCCAGAATTAAGAACAATATTAAAAACATTCTTTATGAAGTTACGATAAATCAGAAGAGCGTTTGTAGTTAACGTGAAATAGTTTTTCTCATTTTTGTAATAAAACTTCTTCATATCTGGCTCTGTTTTGACACGTTATCTGACTTCTTTATATAACGTTGGTCTCAGCTCTCCCGGTTCTGAACGTACACGGACGGTCCTGTGTGGGAAGTGTTTGAAGTTTGTTTGCGCTGCTGTGACCCCCCTATGGAAAAAGTTGTGATTCGTTCCCTTTTGTTCTTTCTATTCCCTCGGACAGTTTACACTGCTCTAGAGCTCCAGGTCCAAATTTAGCTCCATTCAGATCGAGACGGCACTTCCTTCCTCTGCCGTTCTTGTTTGTGACTCTATTTTCCAGCCAGAGCGGAAAGGAGGAGAAGAAGTGGGGAAATGGCTGTAGGGATAAGGATGGGTTACGGCGATAGAGAAGGATGGAGAAAGTGTGGAGACGGCCGTGGCAACCCCCTGCAAGCTTTTGATGAAATAGAAGGGGCTTTGGACTGTAGTTACATTTGTGATTCAGGCTTAAATGTCTATTAAAGATTATAGCAACTGATCACTGAGATGATCTCCAGTTTTATTTCGTGTTAATTGTGTGGTCGGTTTCCATTTCATTAGCCTTGGGTTTTCTAATGAATAATAGATGAAGTGATTTTCCTTTGTAAGACTTTTTTCCAGTGTTGAAGAGTTCTTTTTAATTTCCTATTTGGCTGATTTTTGCATCTGGTTTGATGGTACATCAAAAAGATGAGTGTATTTATGTCTGAGCAGTGTCTCTTCAGGACCTGGGTCGATTCAATTCAAGCGTCTCAGGAAGGGGTTGATTAAAACATATTTAAAGATCTTATTTAAAACTTTATCTTCTCGTAAAGTCAGTGGCGATTGATCACTGAACGTCTGGATCTGAGAAACTGGCGGTAGGACATTTAGAAGCGTAACTGATAAAGGTTTGGGGATATCTCTGTTCAGTTCAAAACACAGTGATAACAACACAATGTTCATTTTGTCCAGCAATGTTCACGAACTAAGACCTCTCTCGCTCTCTTTCCACCCTTCTCAGGCCGCCTCTCAGCATAGCTCAGTCATGTTGACCACCGAGGGGGTTCCCCACACCGCCGACCAGGTGGACCCAAAGATGGACGTGGAGGACGCCGACATGTCCAAATGGACGGAGGACGAATTTCAAGAGAAGTGCACCTACATAGTGAAGGACAATACGTGGGACAGCCCTCAGGAAAAGCCCGATCTGAACCGTGCCCAGTCCTCACTTCCAAGGAACCTGGCCTTCAGATACTCAGCCGACTTTAAAGAGGTATGTCTCCTTTCAAAAAACATTCTCTCTCTCTCTCTCACACACACACACACACACCACAGTGACTCAATGCTGTCTCACACTCTCAGACTGAGGAACTCATGGCCTGCAGCATGGTGTTTGGGATTGCGGTGTAGGATTCATGTGATACTGTATATGCCATCTGCTCGTAAAATGCTCCATGAGTGAGTGCGCCTATTGTTCCTGAGAGGGACCACTTTAACGGTCAGTCTTGAGGAAAGGAAAGTGTTGTTGCCATCACGACTAAAGCGTTATGAATTTTGGGATTCTGAGAGGGTGGGTGTCATTCTGGGGAACGGAATAGTCAGTTACTCACAAAAGTCTTGATATGTTCAATTTAAGAATTATACAGTAGGCTTATGAACAAGAAAGACACAAAGAGGGTGGATCCTGAGGAAGAGGAAGACTGAGAGTGAGAGAGAGAGGCAGCGCAAGCAAGAGAAAGTCAGACGCTCGTCATCCGTGTTTATGACATGCCTCGATAAAGCCACTCCTGCTAATCACCCTGTAATTAATCTTCTTTATCTTTGCTGTTGACAGTGCTTTGCAACTCATGTCAGGGGGAAAAAATAAATAGAATAAATACAGTTCCTTCTCCAGAACTGTCCACAAACACACACCCGAGAGAGGAGGACTTAAGTTAAGAAGGAACGCGAGCTGCTTCCCCCTCACATCAAACGTAGCATTATCAGGGACAGACAGTGATGTCTGTAGGGGGACAATGGGCAAACTTCCCCTTGATTCTTCGTTTGAGGGGGAAAACCTTTAAACCGTACCCAGATCAGCGCGATAGATTTTCTCATCACTCACCTCTTTTGTCTTATCACTTCCTTCAGGATCAAAAAAAAGGAAAGACAAAGCTACTTTAAAGAAGATGTATTTATTAGTGGATAGAAAACAGAGAGAGAGGAGAGATAGAGAGAGAGAGAGGGGGATGAAAAGAAGTGTGGAAATACAGACGCCTTTGCATGAGCCTACAGCAATTCTTCCTTAATAAGTTATCAAACAGGACTCCTAATCTCCGCGATGAAGCTCCGCTCCGCTGTAGGTTTTGGAAGCAGCGACGGGGGATTTCCTGCCTCTTTATCCACTCGGCTGTTTGTGTTTTCGGGGCGGGGGAGGTGGAAGAAAGGTGGTGGGGGGGATGAAGAAGAAGAAGAAGGAGATGAAGAAGTTTGGTTTCTGTAATCCAAAAGCCCAGACAGCGGCGTTCCTCTCCATCTCTGAAACTCTTTTTCTTTTTTTTCTTTCTTTTTTTTGATGCTGTTTACCTCAAAGGAAGAGGCGTGTTGTAATCGTAGGTGTAGATTTGTGCTTTGAGGCCTACAGTGGCGTTTGATGTGGTGGGGTGAGCTTTGGTAATGAGGGCAGGAGGAGGGTCCAGGTGTTTAATGAGAGGTGAGACGAGGCCAAAGTGTGTCTCTCGCAGGCCTGGACATGACCTTCTGGACACAACTCTGGGTTAGAGACTGGCAAAAGCCATTCATTGTAGTTAACCCAAGTGTTGATGAAACTGATCGGCCCCTTGGTGTCATACTCGAGGAGTCCAAACTTCTACTGACCTGTAATCCTCGCTCTCACACGTTATTAGATGACTAAACTTTGATTCTAAAAATAGCACCTCCAGTGAGGCTTCATTTTAATCACTGTCATTCTTTCTCATAAATACCTTGAAAACTGCTTGTAAATCCCTCGTTGCGTAGAGGTTTATGACATGATGGAACATAATGTCAAGTGTAATAAAATTCTTGGATTATGTCTTGACATAAGCCATTTTTTCCCTTCTAGGTAATTGGTGTGGTGAGTCGTGAGTACATTCCGAAAGGCACACGCTTCGGCCCTCTAGTGGGGGAGAAATACACCGCAGAGAACGTCCCCAAAGACGCCAACAGGAAGTACTTCTGGAGGGTGAGTCGGTTGTTTTCTTTCAGAAGCTTCACTTTCAGTAAAGGGGGAGCAAAAAGGACCAGACAAGAGTGAGAGAGCGAGAGAAAAAAAAAAAACAACGCAGCCGGTCACTTCCTGTTCCACTGACTTACTTCCTGCGTGACATCACGGGTGCAAGCAGAGCATGCTTATAGAGAAAAGAAGAAAGCGCTGAGTAAGAGTATAGTGTTTTGGGAACCACAAAATTGCGTCGGCAGCCTGGCTGACAGAGAGTGAGCGTCTTGCACGATCTTGTTTTGACTGTGCCAGTCTTGAGTGTCAGAGGAGCGTAAAGTCAAGCCCCAGATACAGGGATATGTCACTCACTCAGTCAGTCAGTTGGTAGCTGGAGATCTATAGGCTTTTTAGTGCTGACGGTAGGCCTTGGCATTGTGCGGGAAGCGTCACCAAGCTGCCAGTAAAACCTGTGCAGCGCTTGCTGCATCTTCCCCTGCTTGTGGCTTTCAGGGCTTGGCTGTGTACAGCTGTCGTCATGGGGAAAGTGCCAAGTCACTCTGATCACAAACCAAACCATGACAGTGAAAATTCTTGCAGGTTTGTTTTCTTCAGGACTATTTAAAAAAATATATACCTTTTCTGAATAACCTTCAAAACCTAGCTCCAACTAATCAATGTAAGCTTTTACACGCTAGAGAAGGTGTTTTTAAGACTTCAGATGTTTTAAGTTGGAACCAGGACTTGAGTTGGTGACCACCATATTACATCATCTTAGAGTTCCCCTAATGGAACTCTGCTCTTTACCTACTAAAAGCCCTGTGTGTTGATATTTGCTGTTCTTTCCTACCTTACAGGAGATCAGAGTAGTACTGAGATGAGGGGGTGTGTGTGTTGGGTTGAGGTGTAGGAGAGTACAGTAAAACAAGTAGCGGAAGAGTAGTTTTTGGTGCGACAGAAGAGAGAGAGGGAAGCCTGTGAGGAGTGACGTCATGAAATAAAGCGTTCCTGGAAACAGACAGGTTAGTGTAAACAAGACTCGCTAACCTTAAGAACTAGCCCAAAACAACGTGTTCCACTTCATAACCCTGAGAGCATGAGCTAGGGACTCTGTGAGAGTTTGCGTACGTGTGTGTCTAAGTGAGATGAGATAGAGTAATGGAGAGAAGACATGCAGATTCAATCTGAGAGTGTGAGTGCTAGTGGGGGCGTGCAAGCTGAGTCAACTGCGTGGCTTTATAAGAGACTGTAAGACTTCACCCACTTGTCTATCAGTCTCGAGGGCGAGCGCAGAGCAGCATGATGAGGAACTGAGTGAGTAGAGACGTTGAGTGACAAGGCAAGGACTCTTAAAATATATGATATAAAAATTAAACGTTTAAAAATAAGTAAATACATTAAAAAAAGAAGCGCTTTTAGAGAAGGCAAAGCTACCCATCACACATAGTTCTTCAGTGTTTGGCAAGAACTTGCTAAAAACAGTACTACCTCTTTTCTGTGTTTAGATTTATGCAGAGGGCGAGTTCCATCATTTTGTGGATGGTCTGGATGAAGAGAAGAGCAACTGGATGCGATACGTTAACCCGGCCCATTCGCAAGAAGAGCAGAACTTGGCGGCTTGTCAGAATGGAATGAACATCTTCTTCTACACAGTCAAGGCCATCCCAGCTGATCAAGAACTGCTGGTGTGGTACTGTGCCGACTTTGCCCGTCGACTCCACTACCCTCCTTCGGGAGATCTCATGATGCAAAAGCTCAGTAAGTAGAATTAAAATATATGTAATTATTTATATATATATCATTCTATAAAGCAATAGTTTGAAAACCGAATACACACAAGTTCCTGCTAGTATTCTTAAGCCTGCTATTTAAGGTTGTGCAATCTGTAGGTCTATATCATGACATGCAGGCCTCAACCAACCCGTGATCTACTAACTGACCCTGAAATCGAGTCTGCCTGTTTTAGCCTTACCTGTCGAGATCCTTTTGTGTATTTAAATAATGGTAGAGTATTATATACTAAATGGTACCATTGCACAAAAGCATGTGGCAATCAAAACAGGGTTGGCCATTCTTCATGGCCTTTTCTGACTCCAGATTAAGCCAAGGGGAAGTATGCTGTCTTCACTGGAAGGATGTAGTCTGTTATTATCGTTCTGAGAGAACACGCTCGTCGTCTCCCTTTCATCGGAAGATCAGAATTCCTCGGTCCACTTTGCGCCTGTGGTGTTGTCGTCTCTTTCCCTCTGCGTAATGTTGCTGTTCGGTAATGTTTGAGCCTAATTACATAGGAGGGGAGGTGCAATGCCACAGTCATCTGCACTTAAAGCCACTCTTTCAACATGAAAGCCTGCTCAACACGCTCAATCTGTTATTGCTCAACCGGTAATAAAAGTCTCAAAGCGAAACCTTTTGTGTCGTAAGAGACAAGAGACAGATAGATAGAGAGAGCACGGAGTGAATGAGTGAGTAAGGAGGAAGCAGACAATGCTCAGGTGTGGCGGGAACAGACCAGTCTTACTGTCTCCACTCCCCTGAGCCATGCGCATGCCCTCAGGCTATATAGGACAACACTGCCTGCCCCCCTGAGCTGCACATGTACTCACACACATTGCTAGCCTGTAATTAGGCCTGCTGACCCTCGGCTGACACCCAAGCTCCTACCTGCTACCTGAGAGTGAGAGCAGCCCGTGCATCTGTCCAAGCATCAAATCAAAGCCAGTCATAGCACAAATAGCCTTGCAGCCACTACGAGGTATGACTCAGTGTAATGGAATTGGCCGAGATGACTGGCAGGGCCTCCCACATGGGACTGATTTAGAAAAAGCTTAGGCAGGCTAAGTGTATGCTTGACTGGACATCTTCTGCCTTCTGAGGTAACGACAGTGCTTCAGCCTGTCTTCTGAGGAGTTTTAAGCTATCACTGTTTTGTAACCTCTCTCTCTCTCACACACACACACACACACCAAACTGAGATATGCCTAAGGGGACACGGGCAGCTCTTTGGCAGGACTCCTTAATTTATTTGGCACTTTAAAAGAGGGGGTTAGAGAGAGAGTGAGCGTGGGAGGGTGTGAGGGGGAGAGAAGAGAGAGGGAAAAAAAAGAAAGAAAAAAAAACCTCCTCCATTGACTACTTGAACTTCCTGGCGGCAGGGCTGCGCTGACAGATTGATATCTGGGAGATCTCTGGCTGTTTGTTTTGCACAAACTCTCCAGGGAGGAACAGGATTGGCCCTATCTCTGCAAGGGACCTTTGGGGTGGGGGGGTCGATAACTTCTAACTGTGTTTACACGTCGTTGCTGGAGCGGAGGGATGGGGGCCAGATTAATAGGGAGATCCTTAGGATACTCATCTTGCTAACCACACACACACACACACCCAGGCCCAAAAAGAGCCTCAACCCAGGTCACAGGAAAGGAAGCAGGAAACAATTTTGATTATTTACATCCTCTTTTAAAGTCTCTTCTTTTATGAGGAGATGTACAGAAAGGGAGATTAGGGAAAACCACGTGAAACGTAAAATTGATCTCGTCAGGCAGCGGTGTGGACTGGTTAGGAAGCTGGAACCAAACCTTCAGGATGTAGTTGTATACTCCTGAAAGATTTGTAGTCTTTAGATCCATTTTTTAAACACACGCTTCACCTAGGCGAGGTTCGCTAAGGGGGCCAAGAGAGATGCCCTCAAGTTTCACTCTGCTTTCAGTTGCTGTGGAGGTGTGTGGGGTAAATGGAGTCAGGGGCTTACTAGTAGGAAACTTTCAATCATCTGCCGCCACATCCATTAGATAGTATCAGTGCTTTGAGCAGAATCCACCCCACTCCACTACTCTGCCCGGGATCTGCTGTCATGCCTCACATCCTGTCTGCAGCCCCGAGCTTGGGACAATCTGTCAAACTGTCGCCCCTAATTGAACCACTAGGCTGCTTTGTGCTCTTTACATCTACTAGGCTGGAGAAGATCTATGTGCTGTGCAACAATGGATCTCCTGTAGCAAGGGGCCAATAGTGCTGCGAGGAGCTCATTAGTAGCCCCAGTGGGGCTGTGCAGTAGAATTTAAGCATGACACAAAACATTGCAGTTGTGGATGATAATCGTCAAATATGATTAAGAAGGTCAACCATTCACTGCTGGATTGCTGAAGTATGCTGATAGATTTAATTTCTGACAAGTATTTGTTGTTTGATGTCTGATGTACTTTGTATCTACAGAACAGAGTCTGGCAGATGTGAAGCAGCAAGTCACAGATGAAAAGCCTGTAGTAAAAAGGGAGCACACAGTCTCAGAGATCTTGAAAGACACGTGGAAAGAGCCTGCTAGGCCCCTGCCCACTCGACCCCACTGTCCAGTCAGTCCTGACCGGCCCATCTATCCCCGTGTCGTCTACCCGATTCGTCCGCAACCCCATTCCCGCCCGACAATCTGCTTTGCCGCTCGATCTCCTGGACAGTCCTCGACCACACCTAGTCCGTCGGCACGCAGCAGCCCCGAGACAAGTCCCGAGAGTAGCCCTGCACCTCGAGATATCAGGGAATCTCTGCCTGCGCTACCCCCTTCCATCTACAGCTTGGGCCAGTACCCTGGCTATTCCCCACCTATTCCCATTTCACATATCTACCCCAATCCACCTTACCTCCACTACCCTCCTCAAGTGGGTGGAGTGTTCCCTCGCATGTACCCCATCCTTAACGGCCTTCTACCACCTCACATGCCCCACCCGTCACCACTACTTCCTCCTGAGGGAAGTCGGCAATTTCTGCTGCCACCTTATATGATCCCACCACCAAAGAGTGCCTTCCCTAGGACAATAACTCCCAAGGACAAACCTCATGCCCCTGTCAGCGGTTCCCCTACGGCTGGCTGCGCTGCCTCCCCTGACCGGCAGCCTGCCAACCCTACCTCAGCCCTACCGGGCACTGGACGCTCCGAGGAGGAGGCAATCAGCAAGATGAAGAGAGGCCCAGCAGGCTACAAGACCCTGCCGTACCCACTTAAGAAGCAGAACGGAAAGATCAAGTACGAGTGCAACGTATGCAGCAAGACTTTCGGACAACTTTCCAACCTTAAGGTACAGCAGACTCCTTTTACATCATTCTGCTTGCACACACACGCTGTTATACTTATACATGTCTGAGCTATGAATGCGACTCTGTATCTAACCTCTGCTCTAATCTCTGCTCAGGTGCACCTGCGTGTCCATAGTGGTGAGCGCCCCTTTAAGTGTCAGACTTGCAATAAGGGCTTTACTCAGCTGGCCCACCTGCAGAAGCATTACCTGGTCCACACAGGAGAGAAACCACACGAGTGCCAGGTGAGCCTAATCTCTGTTCTCTAAACAATTAAAAAATAATAATAATCTTCTGTGAGCCCAAATGAGAAGGTCCTTCTATAGTCCTTAAAGCTCTCGCTCAATCTCCACAGGTGTGCCACAAGCGTTTCAGCAGCACAAGCAACTTAAAGACACATCTGCGGCTGCACTCGGGTGAAAAGCCCTATCAGTGCAAGCTGTGCCCAGCCAAGTTCACCCAGTTCGTCCACCTCAAGCTGCACAAGCGGCTGCACACGAGAGAACGCCCCCACAAGTGCCCGCACTGCCACCGCAACTACATTCACCTGTGTAGCCTACGCCTCCACCTCAAAGGCTACTGCTTGGCATCCATGCCATCTCCATGCTGCAGCCTGGACGAGCTCAATCGCATCAATGAGGAGATCGAGCGCTTTGACATCAGCGACAATGCTGACCGGCTGGAGGAGATCGACGGGGTGGACGTGGAGAGACTGGTGGAGAAGCAGATCCTCGGCCTTCTCTTCAGCCGGGAAATGGACTTCAAGACCTCCTACCACAAAGGCAGCGATCTTCTTCCTCTGCCCCTTTCCAACCCCTACGGCCTGAAAGAGCCAAGCAGTGAGACTTCTGTCATCAAACTCCTACCTGTCAAGGTGAAACAAGAAACTGTGGAGGCAATGGAACATTAGCCCCAGCTCTAGCACACACCCACTAAGAGACATGCTGTCCATCAGAGATTCAGCTCCCTGGGTCTGAGCAAGGGGCAGCCCACAGGTGTTTATAATACTTCTAATAAGGAGCCAGGCTCAGGCCATTGTCTTCAGGGACTTACTGTACTCAGGGCTAAGAGACACTGTTGCTGGCTGCTAGCGGTCCAGTGTGTCCTACACTTACTTTAGAGACAATCATTTACTCTTAATATCATAGTAATATTATTGATGTCATTGATGTTTGTTATTTTTATTCTTTAATAATATTTGGTTCAGTTTAGTATGCAACCTCTAATTTATTGTCCATTTTTTTCCCTTCAAAAACAATAATGTTTACAATGACTGGGTAATTCATTGTAATTGGATGTTATGTACATTTCCTTTTTTTTTGTTCTCCATTCTTTTGTATATAGTTTCTCGCAGCCTGCGTTAGTTGTGTTTGTTTGGCTTCTAATATTGATAAGTTAATGTCTAAGAGAAACGAGGAGCTTAATTCAGGGTTTTTCATTTCTTCAGTGCAAGCTGGTATTTAAAAAATAACAAAAAAAAACAAACAAACAAAAAAGGTAGCTCTTTTTGTGGAAGGCTGGAATTTTGAATTTCAAATGTTAGGGAACAAAAATAACTTTCTGATTACCCTCCCACAGGCCTTTCACTAATTTCTGTAAAGCACTCCTCAGTGTAACACAAAAGGGCATTTTATATATTTTCAACAAGTTACCTCAAAATGTGTGTGTGTGTTTGTGTGACAGAGAAAGAGAGAGTGTGTGTGTGTGTGTACATAGTCTAAGTGTATGTTCTGAAGGAAGTCAGAGGCATATATGATATTTATTGCTTTTCTACTTGAAGAAGAAACCAAATGTCCTGGAGTGGTCCAAATGAACAGGAGTCTGCTCGCATGTAGCACACTGGCTATGAAGCTGAGAGTACGTCTCTATTCATTCACTAATTGTTTTTCGAGCAATACTGATACCAAAAGGGGGGTATGGGAAGAAATAAAAGGAAGGCGGAGCTAGTTACCAAAGTCCATTCTTTCAAAGAGCAATGTGTGTCTATGATGAAGTGTTAGTCGCTCTTTAGCTGTCTTCTGTTCTGTAGATTTTTTTTTGTTGTTGGTTGCCCTTTTTGCGCTCATGGACGGCACAAACCAAAGCGCCTTGGTCTTTATATGCACTGGTTCTTCATCGTTTTGTTCATTGTTTTTTTTCCCCGTTTCTGTTTTTTATTTGTATGTTGTTTTATTTTAATGTATTTTAGATCCGTTTTTTTGGTTTCTTTTTTCTAAAGGCAGCAATACGTGCCGCAAAGCAGTAGCATCTCCTCATCTTTTGAATTATGACCAAAGTCTTCCCCACATCTTCAGCTTTAAACTAAACAAAAAAAAGAAAAAGAAAAAAAGAAACTCATCTGTCTCTATGTTTACATATTGGTTTACATAGCTATTTAAGTAAGTTGTTCAAATGTAAATTATGATATAAATGTTCACTGACCTAATGAGACTTTGCCTGTGTGTCTTTCCTCGTCTTATTATTAATATTTTAAAGACCCCCCCCTCCCTCCCACCTCCGGTGAAAATCAAGTGTTGAGTATATCCACCACGTGTGGTGTTTTTCCCGCCGTGGCTGAACCTGGAGCGTTCCCAAGACATTCTCAAAAACACGGATTCAGACAGCCTCAGTTTCTTACATCATAAACCTTAAGAATCAACTTTGGCGGAGGGAGGAGGGCATTTTGAAGGCAGTAGGGAATTTTTGGGAAATAGTTTTAAATATTGTTGTGATCCACTGAAAAATATCTCCAAAAAAATAGTAACTTTACAAGAGACGGAAAAAACGCATTAACTTTCTATGTAAAAAAATGTATTCCAAATAAATACAATTGGAGCATTTCTATTGGTCCGTTCATCGTAACATTTTTTCATATGGACAGTGACGATATATAATTACGACTAACAGATATGAGTTTTTACGTAATATTATTTGAAAAAAAAAAAATCTTAAGAAAAATCCCAGACAATTCCGAGAACAAAAAAAAAGTTGGTCATCCCTCACATTTAATACTTTAAATGATTTATTAGAAAAATTATTGATATATAGTTTATTAAGTGTAACATTAAATGCACAATAACGAACCCATTCTGTTTTTATTTTTTGTTTGTTTTTTTTAAGCTCAATAAATCTCTAGTCTCCTCTTAGTCCTATTTGACAGAAAAATCACTGAAATGACAGACGAATCATGGAATTCATTTTCTGACTCAGTATTTTCATTTTGCGTTTGAACAGGCGCCCTGCTTTGTTTCCAGTATCTTATTATTACTACTACTGGGGAAACCGAACATTCAGATATTCACAGAGAAGGTTCCACTGCCCTCGTATTCAAGGCCAAAAATAAAAGGGAGAGAGGCTCTCAGTTGCAGAGTGGGTGAGCCTGGGCCATCTCAGAGCAGTGCTGATCTGAGGTCAGCACCATGGACTGAGATCGTTCTAAATGCTTGAAGAATCTGATCCCAGATCTGCGGTCCTACTCTGACACCAAAAGAATCTGCTCGGGCTCGCGGAAAAGAACAACGTGTTATATTTCTTCTTATATTCTTATGACTAAATACAATGTGAACGGATGAGAACTGCTTCGTAATTCTGATAAATATTCCGTAGGAGTTGCTGTGTGTTTGGTACATTCCCACTCATGCCATCTCAAATAGGAAATATCACAAGTAAACATTTAGGCGAGCGCCATTAAATACGTTCACTGTGGGTCTACATTGTTTAAAACATACGCTGTATAATACAGCATGTCAGCAGTCCACCCACTATCCAACTCAATTATATCGCTCTCCGTCACACGCTCACACTCTCTAACTATCTTGTTTTCTGAAAGAATGTATGTCTTTCACAGCGCCGGAGACGTTTCCAGAAAACAGCCACTGCAAACGGCACTTACAGTAAACAGACATTCCACATGAGAAATTTAAACAGTTGAAAGACACAGTCGACAGTGACTCAAGAAGACCCCGTGGGGCCTTTTTGGAACTTGCCGCCCATGTGTCCCATCAGGCCCGAAGCTTGGCCTTACGCATTAAAGAAGAAACAGATGGAAACCAGGCCCGGACACCCAGAACAGAGGCGGAAGGGGAGACATCCGTCCCCAACCAAGTCCTTGCCTTTGGGGAAGCCATGTGAGATTTCTCCCCTACTATTATGAGTCTGTGGCAAAACAGAAGAAGCCTGAACTAGCTGCTGCCTTTAGTGTTTAATGTGCCATGACGACACTTTGGCAAAACCTGGCCGGCATTCCCATGCACGTCCACCTCCTCGCTTGTACCTCACTTGCACTGCGGAAGATCAGAGAGCATGATTAGGATTTCCGAGCCACATTCCATCTACGTTTATGGCCCACATGTGAGCTTTTGAAATATGAATGATAATTGGCTTTCCTCACTTCCTGCGGGGTCCCACCACCAGCAGCACCAGTGACTCAGTGAAACCACCAGACTTGACAAGAAACATCTGCTCTTTCAAATAAGCTCGATTCTGTGTAAATAAGGCAACACAGCAAATGAGATCAAATGAGACAGAGGGTGAGGTTTCATTTACTGTAAAGAGGGAACCCGTCACATGGGCGGCAAGTGGTGGTGCAGTACCTGAGGGTCTGAAAGCCTGCAAAACATGTACTAGAAGGGTTTGTATGGTTAGCAACATTAGGGTGCTTAAAATGGCACATGGATTCACTTGTATCTGTGCATTAGCAGTTTTATTTGTGGATCTGGAGTGTCTACCAACCCACAAACCTGTGAAATAAAAACAGTCAGGGTGCTTTTTTTTATTATTTTTTTTTTTATATAAAGGCTCACCCCATGAAAACATGGGATAAATCAAATAATTCGGCACCTTACATAGAGTTCAGTTTGAGATATTGCCACCTAGCAACCCGCATGAGGACATGGAATGTGTGCAGTCAGTCTAGTGTGTGTGGGTGTGTGTGTGTGATATCAATTTGAGGAATAAAAATAAATGTATTATTGGTCATCCACTTTGCTAGGGGGCAGTGTCACAAACACATAAGGTCCTAGAATTGCGGTTGTCCTTAAACCGAAAGAGGTCCTAAAACCACTGAACCTCTGGTACTAAAGGTATATCATACCGAACCAGCCGATCTGAACCGGTGGGAGAGTGCGGTTGTGCTGTTTGATCCTTGTGGTATTTTGACCAAAGCAGATTAAGCCACAGAGCTGTGTTCGGGACCAAAATGCCCCCCTTTTCACTTCAGCTGAGACACTGGGCACGTGTTGCCTTAATACTAGGAAACAGAAAAAGGACACTACTATTATAGCAGCTGTAATGGCTCAAGACTATTCAAAACATGTAGTGGTTTCAAATATAGCTCAAGAATGACTCTCAAATGGTGTAATGTGCTGTTTAAAGCAGATCATCCAGTTGTTTTTCAGTCTGGCTGGAGCACTTTGATTGTTCCTTCTTGCCAAGAGTTAGATTATGCCATTTCCTCATATGCCAAGAGTCCGATTATTTCTTTGTACAACAAATTACAGTCTTCCTTTCTTCACAGCCAGCCAGGAGCCACAAACCACATATCCAGCCCGCCACAAACATGCACACAAGTATACACACTGGTTCCCTTCACTCCAGCATCAAGAACGCTGTGTTTACTTCACCCAGTGGCCACATTTCTTTTGTTTTTCCACTCGTCCGAGGAGTGGATACCTTTTTTTGTCACGTATAACCAAAGGAATTAGACAACTACTCCAGGGCAAGAAACTTAGTGGGAGCAAAACAAAGAGAGTGGTAAATTGCAAGGACGTGAATGAAGAGGGCATGATCACGGGCCTGTCCTGTCCTCTGACTGATCACAGTGTCTCACAGCCCCTCAGCACCTGCCAATTAGGGGCCTGGGTTAATGACAGGTTAGTTCTACCCCAGTGGGAGGCTGGAAAGAGGGGGTGGGGGGGGGGTGCTGAAAATGAGAGGGCACCTATGGTAAGAGAAGTGAGAGTTTTGTTGTTTGTTCCTCCAAAGTTGTCCACCCCCATCCCACTGCTGGAATCCAGGTGTACTCTCCACTTTTTGGAGGGGTGGGGGAACGGGGTGAAGGGTGAGAACGGAGGGGAAAGTTTTCTCCCGACACCTCGTATAACTTAACAGGCCATGGCTGGGTTATGGGCTTCAAGTCATCTCCGTTTTACTCTCACACCCCCGTAATCAGCGCATTTAGAAGAGCGGACAGGCCAGGGTGACGAGGGAAGAGGTCTCCGACGACGGGAAGAGGGAAAGCGACCTGAGCCCCTGTCCACTTAATCATTACGGGGACTTCAAAGAAATCCGGGGCGAAAGAAATAGAGCCACAAGTCTTCTGAAAGTCTCAACTCTGACACAAGCAAAGGAGAGAGAGATGTGGATTGAAGAAGGGACCGGTGACCAGGCGCAGGCCGACGGAGATCGGAAGAGAGGAAGCAGAGGAAGAGGAGGAGGAGACAGGATCCTCTGATCTTTTTAGTGACGGCTTTACAGGAATGAGAGAGCAGGGCTAGGACGGCTTTTACTTAATGAACTCACGAAGAGTGCAGGGCTCGCTTTGATGTCCACTCCACCACAAAGAAGAACCACCCCCCCCCCCACATACACACACCAACCACCCCCAAACCAGAGCACACATTCCCTCTTTCCTTCCCCTCCTGTGGTTAGTGCAGCTCACTTTTGACTCCACAACAAAAGAAAGATCGTTTTACAAATATGGTTTCATCTTATTTTTGGAATAAAATATTCAGTTCATTTTCTTCCATCGATGTTTTAAGTGTGTTCTCGGTGTTCCAGTGGCTGTAGCATGGACCGATGAAGGCAACACCACCTTCAGAGGTATCGTCCTGAACCCTTTCATGGGCTCTCCTCCATAAATTCGGCGTTAAAGAGAATTTAATGGATATTTATTTATTTATTATTACTTTTTTATTTAAACAATTTAACTCTCTTATAACTTTATGTAATCTCCAAAGTTTTTATTTATTTATTCTTGTTTTACACAGTTCTATGATGAAAGTTTACAAATATTCCCCTCTCTTTCTGGAGAAGAGAATGTAATGCGCACCTTTAAAACAACAGTTGGTACCTTTAATGACAATAATCTTTCTGTACCGTACTTTTTTTCCCCCTCTAACAGTGTAGAGGCCAACTGAGCCCTCTAGATCTCCTGGATTTCAACCAGTGGTCTCTTAATGATCAGGAAACAGATTAGAACCAAAAATGGCGCTTTTCCACTGCATGGGTCCGGCTCCACACGACTCTACTCTATTTTATTTTATTTTTTTATTTTAAATCCCTTTAGCATGAACGGATGATACTGTTGTTGACCGTGAACTAAGGTTTTTTAGACACCTGCTTATATGGATTATTGATATTTGACCTGCAATCCAAAGATTTAAAAGCTCACAGCCCATTACTAGATGATTTATACACCTCTAGCGCCAACTAGAGCACGGTAAATTTAGACTTGTGCATCTGCTGCATTTCATATCATGGATTCCTTGGAGAATAATCCATCTGTGTGTGTAATACATCATTAGGTGGGGTGTCTACTAGTTTTGGACATACGTTATACAGCTGGATGGAATGAGCTTTGTTCTGAAAATGTATGTGCCGCTTAATTTTGTCACAATAAATATATAAATAAATAAATAAATCAAAGACAATGCTGTATAGTTATAAAATATTATTTTAATCATAGGTTAAGCATAAGTTAAACTGTAGCAAAAGAGAGAAACGCGAGCCAACCCACGAAAACCTGTGTCCATCAGCGAGGAAACAAAAGTGACCCGATTGACCCTTCCCAAAGTTTTAGAGTGCAGTCTAACATCATATCCACAGAGGAATTTGAAACAGGAGCGTGGAGCCTATGTTTTGAGAATGAAATAATAACCCCCACTCTGTAAACAAACTCAAGATGCGCCTCCTAAACCAACTGCCAGGTCTTCAGAGCAGTGGAGAAGTGTCTCGGTGACGGCGGAAAGCCGTGCAGTCTGTCTGTGTCTGGGCGAGTACACTCACTCATTCCTATAAGCGAATAATCACTCTCAGCTGCTAATCGTCTGCATCCCCCCCCCGCCACCGACACCACCCCCTGAACCTACATCGTCCCTTCCAAATGAACTAAACACAAACAAATGTCGACCTAAATCATTACAAAGAAACAGTGGAGGCTGCTGGAGGCTTAAAAATCCAGGCTAGGGGAGATATTTGCCTTGCATCAGCTACAGTCTCAGTATGACTGCCCCTAGTTTGCTGACCTCTGACTCACCCAGCTTCCATTCTGAAGATTACGCAGCACTTCTCTTTTGATGGACAGCTGCATCACCACAGAGCTAACCGCAGATAATCAAGCAAAGGTTAAAGAATTCCAGGTCTAAACGCTCCAGATTAACGTCCTCCGCATCCACACGATGCTCGTCTTAAAGGAATAATAAAGAAAAAGTACAAAAAATAATAACATTCCTGTGAGAATCAGCACAATATGATTTTTACATTGATATCAGATCATTTTTTTTAAATTTCCCTACGTTTTTCCAATTAACCGCAACGTAGTCATTTAGCCGAGGCACGTCTACTGTGCAGAGCTGGAAATACAAAGCTAAAAGTGGATGAGTGTGTGACGGACAAGTACCCTGACACGGGTGAGAGTTGCTGCCTTGTGCCCAGTACTTTCAGGTAGGCTCTAGACCCACCACGAGCCTGAATTCAGAAGATGAGTGAATGAATGGTACAAGGCTAACGCTACTTATACTCCACACTCAACAGCATGCACATTACGTACCTAATCAAAAGTAACTGACTTACACTTGTTCAAGTAGTTGTTTCTGATGCTGTGGGACACTGATATCTCCATTGTTTTAAAAATAGTTTGAAAAAGGTTTTTTCCTGTTTTTTTTTTTTTTTACTGTTGAGCAGGAAATGTGGCTAATTTTGAGACTTGATGCTTGAATCAATCAATTATTGCGTGTACAAACACACTATTTCCATTTTCAATCAGGTTAATGCTTATTTTTACACCTAGTGTTTTAGAGACAAGTAAAAACGTAAGTAAAACATTTAACGTAAGATAATTAGATATGATTCCATGATTTCTGTGTGTCAACGTTCTTTATATAAAAACAAACAAAAGCACTGATTCCATGCATCTGTGTGTGTCTCGGCTTAACGACGACATTTCGGTTGAAGGGAAAACTGTGAGAAAAGCGAGTTTTCTCCAAACAGTCCCAGTAAGTAAGTCATCTGAGGCCCCTACGCTGGAAGTTTCGTGCTACAAGAGCTCTGAATATTCTCAAGAGGGCCTCTGGTGACTCTTCCCATGTTCATACTCACACACTCTGACACATGGACCTCTGTGTGATGTCATCCTGCCGCTTAAGAGTCCAAAGTTTGACTATCTCTGTCTCGCCTTTCTGATTTTCCCCCATTTTTCCTGGATGATGTCGACTGCCACAGACAAGACATAATTCCATTCGTACTTTTCACACCTCCTCCTGCCTCCTATATGTGCCTATAAACTGTGTTGGTAATTACCCCCCTCAGGAGGCTTGGCAGAGTACAGCAGTTTAGTGGTCTCATTTAACGACAAACAGGATTCAACCCAGTAATTAACAGAGCGCCGAGAGAAGATCCAAGAGCGTCGGCAGCATGTTAGTCACGATGACAGAGTCAGAAAGAGGGAGAAGATGAGAGAGATACGAGGCTCTGCTGTAACACTGCCTCATATTAAGCCATTATGAAGGTACAAAAGAGGCAGAGTACGCAACGTAAGGCAACATGTAGAGGGGGGTGATGTAGTCTCAACGATTCAAGCTTGTTGAATGTTAGCAACGGGAAAAGAAAGAGAGAAAGATGCATTCCAGGGATGTAAATATCTTAACAGCTGGTGCAAATTTTATTCCTTTTTAAAATCCCATTTAAAAATCCTGATAATCTCAAATATAGTGATGCCATTTTTCTAAGTAAGTTATGTGCACATTACTGTTACTACTAGGATACTTTGAAACATGACAGATACCCAGGTACCATGTAGATATTGAAAATGATCAGACGTGTAGATGTTTTCTACATCCCAATGGCATGCATAATAAGTGGTGTCTTTTCATGCCGTAGATTCGGAAGATCTTTCTGTCCAAAGGGGTTCTGCCACCAGGAAACATGAGGACGAATGTGAACACAGGAAGTGTGAATAAGTGAAGAAGCTGCTGTTCTTCTGGAAAGTTCCCTCAGGGACAAGGCGGAGAGGCAAAGCCACATTGGAGCCGTCTGCGGATTGTCCAGCTCCTGACTCCACACCACGGTCTGTGGCTCAGTCGCTCGGTGACGGCACGATGCAGATGTGGAGGAAGTTGTCCGGATGGCTCAGGTGTTCACTCAGCCATTGGATGGGCGTCTCCAACAGAGGCTCGATCCCATGAATCACCACTTGGTATTTCTTTGGCTCATCTAATGCAAGAAGACAAAGAAAAGTGACAGGAAATGTTGGTTCGTCTCGTACCGGGAGATAAACATAAGCAAAATGCAAGGTTCACTAGAACAAGGCAATAATATTTGATGGTTATTGTGATGGATGCTGTCAGTACTCAAATAAGACTCAATGTTCGTTCTGGTTTGTTTGGATTTCTTGAAGCACAGTGAATCATTAAATTCAAATCATTTTAAACTTTGTTGATAGTTCTATTTTATTTCATTATTAATATTTTTAAACATATCCATAAAATTACCATAAAATGCCAAAAGAGCAGGAGAACATCTTAATTTTGAACTTCATCTGTATGTTTTTAAATCTGCACCCTTAATCAAACCCCAGGAAGTCTTAATATAGCAGTACATATCAATAAACATCTTCCTGCATTATATCTGCCCCATACCCCTCACCCCTAGATTTGACTTGTAATATCCTGTCACTCAGAGAAGTGCCCATTTCCCTCCTTGTCCAACCGTCCAATACCTCTATTCATCATGAGGGCGGCCACGAGTTCAAATGGTCAGAGACAAGGACTAATGATCCTCCACTCGCTCCAGTACGTCTCCAACTGTGTGCTCATGTCATTTTTTGTTTAATTATTGAATAGGGTGTGCAGCATTTAATTCTGTGGAAATCATTTACTTGCTGATTAGCTCAACTTCCTCCTTTCATCACTTTCACACGCTCCTGGACGGCACGTCTGTCTGCCCAAGACTACATCGTGCTACCAGATCTGCTCTTTTCAATCTGGGATGATGTCATGAATGGCTCCACTGTTTGTTGCTGGCAAGAGCACAACGGCCACTGTCTCTCCGTCATCTTTTAGTCATCGCTAACAGTGCTGACCTCATGGTGCGCTCCCCAGGACATTGGAAAGTTGAGGGAAATGCTGAGAGCAGTAACATTAGCCTCTTAACCTAGAGGTGAGGTTAAATGGGTGTGGAGTGGAGGGGGAAAACTGCCAAACTGAGTCAGCCACCAGTGCCTACACTGAACTGATTTAATGATTACATAATTCATAGTTGATAACTGATAATTGTCAAAAGTCTTGTCATTCCAAAATCACTTATATATCAGAAAATTGTGGATATCACATTGTTTCTACATTAAGTGTCCATTCCATCAGTTCCACTGAACACACAGGAACACTCTGGAACACACAGTAGTCCATCTATTGCTCTGCATACTTTGCTTGGCCCCTTTCACCCTGCTCTACAAATAGTCAGGGCCACCGCCGAGCAGGTATGATTTGAGTGGTGGATCTTTCTCAGAGCTACAGTGACACTGGTGGAGGTGTGTGTTGTTCTGGTGAGAGTGTATCAGACACAGCAATGGCTGCTGGAGTTTTTAAACCCCTCAGTGTCACTGCTGGACTGAGAATAGTCGACCACAACCGACCAAAAACATCCAGCCGACAACGTCCTGTGTCACTCATGAAGGACTCGAGGACGACCAAAACACACTGCAGTGACAGACGAGCTACCGTCTCTGACTTTACATCTACAAGGTGGACCAAAGGGTCTGATCCATTTGTACCAGTAGAACACACTAACACTACAGTGTCACTGCAGCACTACCCAAATCACACAAGCTGAAAGTGGACAGCAGCAGGTAGTGTCGCAGTCACACAGCTCCAGGGGCCTGGAGGTTGTGGGTTCGCTTCCCGCTCCGGGTGACTGTCTGTGAAGAGTGTGGTGTGTTCTCCCTGTGTCTGCGTGGGTTTCCTCCGGGTGCTCCGGTTTCCTCCAACAGTCCAAAAACACACGTTGGTAGGTGGATTGGTGACTCAAAAGTGTCCATAGGAGTGAGTGTGTGAGTGAATGTGTGTGTGTGTGTGTGTGTCTGTGTTGCCCTGTGAAGGACTGGCGCCCCCTCCAGGCGCCCAATGATTCCAGGTAGGCTCTGGACCCACCGCGACCCTGAACTGGATAAGGTTTACAGATAATGAACGAATGAATGAATGAAAGTGGACACTTCGTCATTAGGTTTTATGCAGAAGTCTGAAAGGCAATCCAGGTGTTTCTTGGACCTAAAACTTTAGAAATTAAGATCAGCCACACTCCGTCCTCCAGTTTTGTTACAGTTTAAGGTGTGACAATGATGGCAATACAGTGGCATAGATATTGACAGACACCATCAGCAAACTGAGGTTCTTTTCAACATTTCACTGCATGGCAGTTTGCGTGCTCGAAAACTGTCTAATGTGTTTACGAAGCCCCACTGCCTGTAAATGAATGAAAAAACAAACTGTCTCGGCCCGGTATGCTAGGCTTTCTCTGCTCATGACAGAGGCATCTGGAGTATTTTTGGTCAAAGGAGAAAACTCCAAATGTTGAAAAGCACGTGTAATAATGACTTATTTTTGCTGTTTTAGATCACTTAAGGTGTGTCCAAACTTGGAAGATGGCTAACCGCGTTACCGAAAGTGCTAAAACTAAACTTGAGTTACAAATGACTTCCTATGGTAATTCAAACTGTGAATAAAAACTTAACTTTCTTCCGCTCAAACACACCATTCCACCTTTAAAAAATGCGGAGTTTAGAACTGCATTTCCCCACAGTCGCAGACGTTCCCTTTAAGTGCCTTTAAGATATCATGCCGGCTAAGCAGACTCCATCGATCAGGCTATGACAAGTTTTGGCTGAGGGCCATGCAGAGGGGGGTCAGGGGTTAACGTTAGGGCATATAGAGAGTGAGAGGTGGGAAGGAGGGAGGGACACACACAACCACATAAACATATATGTGACACCCACCTGCCAAAGTCAGCATCACCCATGCAGAAGCCACACCCCTCGCTTCCACTCATACCAAATCTTGATTTGGCAGAGAGGGTGGAGAGAGGCTACCGGGCGGAGCTCTATTCAGCTCTATATGACTAACCACCTTGACCGTTTAAATCTGCTAAACAGGCTGTGCATACACGTAATATCAGGACGACCGTTACAAGGGTGGTTTCACCATAACCCGGTGCCGCAGAGTAACAGAAAGGTTAAAGAGAACGAGAACATCACGCAAAGAGAAAAAAGAAAAGCTACTGCAAGCCTTTTTGAAAAGTTACTGACATGTATGCCATGTTTGATATCTCAGCTTAGTTCAACCACGTTCTGCAGCTGAGGCCTAAGACGGACACAGAGAAAGCAGATGCAAGGCCTTCACTAAAGCAAGATGCTCAAAAATGTAGTTGAAGTCTGCATCCAAGCCATGATGCTGAACACCACCAAGGGGTGGGTGGTTGTGAGGGATGTGTGTGTACGTCCCTTAAAGCTGTAGTTCATTACGTTTCTGCCTCTCTGCCTTTCTCTTTCTGTCTCTGTTGGAGGGTGGGTGCGTCCCCTTGATTACTCTCATTATGACATGATGGGGAATTTGCAAGGGTCAGAAAACATCATCGCAGTACAGTGGATCTACAGTGGTAACGTTAGACACCCACACACTCACTCTCTCTCCACACTCGGATCGCGTAGGTGAGCTCAGGGGCGAGCCCCCTGTTACATTGAAAAGAATGGTTTTGTAGAGAAATTGTGCATGGTTTTCTCCATTCCACTAAGTGGCCTTCAAAGACATGTTAGTCTTGTGTTAGAGCAGAGTTGTGGGGTCAGATACGATCATCTGGAGGCAGACATGAGAAGTGGAAGGAGTTATTATAGAGGGAATATACTGAATGTCGAGTTTCTAGGTGAATACAACCTCTTGTGGAGGTGGAGCTCAAACGTCAGCTGATGGTGCTTAGCAACATTGGGAAAAGCATGCCAAGGTGGATCTCGTGTGGGGATATAAAGAGTCCATTTGGGTAGCAAGCATGTTTCTATTAGCTTGTTTTATTGATTGCATTCCAGATGTTAAACGAACACAGACGAGGAATTCGTGGAAGACTTTTAGAGGGCACCAAAAGGCCTAGAAAATCCTCTTCATGAGCCATCACTGCCCTGATTCTGAAATGAATAACCATGAATAAGAGTCACGAGTATCCGTCCAACATCACAGACGACACATTTTATATAAAGTCATTGCTAGCCCTGGCCACCTACATTTCATTTTTGATATTCCACATCAGTATGCATGCAGTTTGGCTATAATCAGGTTACTTTACTTTTTTCCCTCCTCTCATTATCAAAGCTTCAGTTCTACCCACCGACCTTGCTCCAGCCTCAGCAGTGAGAAACGTCAAGCTCCCTGGCTGGTAAGAAATGAAACTAGCAACATTTCACCTTGATTGCGACCAGGTTTCTCAGTAGTTTAAAGCCCACACACTCACCTCATGTGGGTGGGCGAGGGTAAGGTTTGCATTCGGATTCTAAGCGTGCGCCCAAGACGTCGGTGATGGTTCTCTCACAGCAGTTATTGGTGAGATTGATGGTACACTAAACCAAAACAGGAAGGATTAAAGCCTTAACAGGAAGCCTTAAAACCAGCCAAAAGGGGATGTGGCATCTGTGCTCTATTTACAGCACTGGAGAAGGTTCAGGTGGCTTCACAGCAGAAGCGCAGTTACCTTCCCCTTGAACTGAATTATCGGGATTTGCTTCTCTGCCTTTCGAAGTCGTTCAAAGTTGACGCAGCAGTCATTTTCAAGGCCTTTATGAACAGCATGCTGTAATCTTTGTAACTGCTTACATGTTTATTGAAGTCTTCTAGACGATGCATAACTAAACTGAAATTTAGAAAAACGTCACAGAGATGTGCTGATAGCAAAAGGACTGATAAACAAGAAATGAGTAGGTCACAGTTACCCTTGAATCAGCTCGCTGTGGACATGGTCCTTACAAAGAAACTTTTACAAAGAAGCTTTTATTCCATTACCAGCCCTACACCAGGGTTATTACTATAAAGGAAACATTACTAAACTGAAAATTGAGTGAAAAAAAGAATTTAGTTGACTGTAACTGTAAAAGTCATTATGAAACACCAAATCAAAACTTTATAATCTACAGAAACCAGGGCAAAAATGGACATGGCATAAACATTTGTTTAGCTCAGCACTGTAAATATCATCAAAAAACAACAACAAACAAAAGGGGTCCAATATGACTGGATTTCTGCTCAAATATTCACAATATTATTATTTTTATCATTATTATTATTATTAATAATAACAAAAACATCCTTGAACTAAAATATAAATGTTTTCTTTGGAAATAATCTACAAAATAATAATAATAATAATAATAATAATTATTATTATTATTATTATTATTATTATTATTATTATTATTGTTATTATTATTAAATGGGTAAAAGGAAGGCTGTGTGTATGATGTTTGTTTAATGCAACACCATTACATTGCTGTACAGTGCAAAAGATTATTTTTTTATCTAGGAGTTATGCTGGTCTAACTTGGGCAAATCCAGTGGAAAAAAATCTTTAACATTTCCACTGATGAATAGTTTGTGTGGCATAAAGGGTGTAAGACATTCCATCCTCTAAACAAAACATGGCCCAGGGTCCTTCTAAAAACTGTGGCATCCAAACACCAGAAAATGTTATACTACAACAGGCACATATCGTTTTCATGCCAGCACTTCCCAAAACATCCACAAACTCTATGACGCGCCGAGTTGCTCAGAATGGTGAGATATTCATTCAGAGATATGGGAGCTTATGGTGATGATTTGTTAATAATAAAAATGAAGACTTTTTTGAAGCAAACACAAGCTTCCAGACAGTTTTTGTGGCATGGTTTAAACCACAGCTAATTAAAAAACAATAAAAAAAAAACATATTCCAAAAAGCCACATACAATTATTTAAATAACCTACAAAATGAAAAAATGAATTAGTTAAAATTATATATATATATATATATATATATATATATATATATATATATATATATATATATATCATTACTAATACTAATCAAAATCAACATTCAGAACGCCTAATCGACATACTCTTGTCTATATCGATTATTTTTATTCTGTTATGTCCCCACTGTGTGTTCATGTATTGTCCCTTTAAAACCTACCAAGCTGTAGTCACGTGATTCTGCCCCTATCTGCCACACAGAAGCAACCTAAACACAGAGGTTGGCCGAGTGACTCGAGCAGCTCGTACCAAAGAAAACACGGTGTCTGTGATGTGGATGGGCACAATTAAGACGACACTGAACAAAAACAAGTCAAATCTTAAAAATAAAAAGGTTTCAAAGACCATAGCACAATCACACATCAAATATAAACAGTGCTCAAAAAAACGAGAGAGGAACAAGCACCCAGCGACATTAGAAAATAATATCCCATATTTAATACTGGAGCATGTTTACAGCACAAGACTCTTTACTGAACTATGAGGGTCAAACCGTAATAATCGTTCATTAATCGTGATCGAGGTAAAATGTACAATTAATCATGATATTGATTTGAGCTCATATCGCTCAGCACTAATATATATCTCATTATTATTATTATTTCTACCAGTACCAGCAAAAATCAGAGGAACATGTGGAAAACTTCTTGGTCTGGAACTACAGAACCCGACTTGGTTCAACAACTACCATAGATTTAATTAGTTTTTATTTGAACGTTTCGCTCAAACATGAACCAAACAGAGTCAGTTCAGATCAACTCTTGTGCTGTGTGATAATCCCGCCTTTTTCAGGACAGATAAGTGGGTAATAATCACAACTGGGTGCTTTCAGCATTTCCTCGAAGAGCCTGGAGCTGCCTCCTCATTCTGCAGAAGTGCTAATCACACAATCCAGGGTAAAAGATAGCTCTCGGCTGAGAAGAACTTGTAGGCTGGCTTCTAGTCCTTTGAGGTCGCTGACAACACACACACACACACTGCCAACACAGTCAGTTTGGCTTTCGTAGCTGCCGTTGTAAGATGCCAAACATTAAGGGCTCTTGCTCAAGCATGGCCAACACTTTATTTATCCAAACCACAACTGCTCATTTCTGCCCAGTTACACAGGCAGAGAGGCCAAATGCTGGGTCATACGAGAAGAACAGAGGCGTAGCTTTGGATGCACAGAGCTTCTAAATAAATCTGACTTGATTATTCCAATGACTGTTCGAGACACTCAGGCCTTGATTCTCCTGACCCCTTTCCACTGCAATGGTCTGAGGTGATGGCTGAAACACTCCAGAGTAAACGGAATGCCCCGAATGTGCCACACACACACACACACACACACACACAGAGAGTATCACACACAAACTCAGCCTCATCTGTGAACATTCTCAGATATATGATGAAGCGGTACTCAGTAGTGATACTCTTTGTGAAAAGGTGGGTGGGCCAGCTGTAGGTTTCCCCACTAGAAGCGTGGGTAGATGTGAAGGTTTTACGGGTGGGGGCTTTTTCATTGAGCAATTCATTTATTTGAAATAATACCACCGCAAGCCCTCTCAGAACGGGATTTCAAGAAAAAAGGAATAAAAAGAATTTAATAGAACAGACAACGACCCAAAAAAAAATACATCACCCCTTTCTAAGTGGCTTCTAAATCAAAGTGTGGGGATTTCTCAAAACACGGACTCGAAATCGTGCTGTGGAAGGCGTAGGGGAGACTTTCTGCATGTCTCTGCTTATCCACTTTAGCTGCTCACAACCAACAACAGAGCGTTCTTTTGTGTCTGAGGCCAGATGCTAATTAACAGGAGATGTTGATGTTAGCATTGGTGGGCGAAGAGCATTCTTGGCCTGGTCTTGCTTTTTTCATGGGAATCCCCCGGCTAAATAAACCCAGCACGGTATTGCAAGTCATTCTTGCGGCTTTTGTCGACATCAAAGACTTTCCATTTAACGTATACGTGTATATGCAAGTGTATGGGAAAGGTTCGCTGCAACACGACGGACCACTCGCCGCTCATCTCCACGAATTACACTTTGATTCCAGGCACGGGCACAAACTGAAAATTGAGGAGAAGTGTAGATCAAAATCCATAAAGAGGCTTAAAAGATAAGTGGAGCAGCGTGAGCCATACACTTGCAGCCGTCTATCGGAGCACATCTTTTAAACATGGAAGCGGGGGAATCCAAACAATCGCCAGCAGGGAACAAAGTGCCACTTTCACCTGAACACCAACACCGGGCCCCTCAGGCAGAGAGAGAGAGAGTGTGTGTGTGTGCCTGTGTATTTTGTTGTGACCATACCACTTTCATGTCCGCGATGCACCCCACCATGCGGGCTCTTTCAGCTGCGGGTGCTGTGTCCCACGCTTCCATTGTCTGCTTATCTAACTTCCTCTGAGGAGAAATCCAGACAGCTGTTTTGGCTGTGAACCGCGCTCTCTCTTTACTCCCTCTTTTCCCCTCGTACCCGGTTCATCCTTTTAGTCATGCGTATCTTTAATCTCTAGATTAAATCAGGGCAGTCTATTCCTCAGCCATAAAAACTGATGATGATTGTGTTCCAAAAACTTCCTGCCTAACAAAACTCCCTCAGCAAAATAAGTTTCATCCACCCTCAAACATTAGTGTGGTAGGTGTGGGGTGTGTGTGTGTTTCATTGTTATGACCTACCATCCTGGCATATGGCAGCAGGGAACATCTCCTTCAGCAGGTCTCCGAGTGTGAGCACGTGACCCTCAGGAGAGACGGGTCGGAAGAGTTTCTGGATGAATGGTCTGTCACTCATCGTCTAGAAGAGAGAGAGGCAGAGAGTTGAAGGTGTAAACTGTAAATCCACACACTAGAATAACACACTTTCAGTGTAAAACAGCACTAGAGCTGGGCGATACGGCCAAAACTGATATCACAATATATTTCTGAATTTCGGTTAGTACGATATAATTCGTATATGATATCGATATGAACAATAAAAAAGCCACAGAACTAGCAAGAATGGACAGCAATAAGACATCACCACCAAACGAAAACCTCTTGGCCTTTTCAGTACTAATTATTTTAAACTTAAACTTTATGTTTAGAGCTGGGCGATTAACATTTTGTCACACTGTGACAAAGGACATCCTTCTTAAAACATAGACGTAATACACCATATATATATATATATATATGCGCACATTCCTCAAATCCACAAGGAACTATTTCACTGGAACAATAGCATTTTCTTACCACAAAATAGTAATGATATCTATGTCTTGTGTCATAAAAAAACATTCTTAGTGTATTACCACCTCAAGCTTTTAAAGAAGCAGAAAGAGTAAAAAAAGACTAAGTAGAGTTTAAATTAATAAATGAATAAATAAATAAAACACTCCCAAGTGCTGAACTGTAAACATATTGCACTTAACCCATTAGAAGCCTTAGAATAATGGGAGGCTTGTAACAATGGGAAAGTTAGAAAGTTTTTCATTCATTCATTGTCTGTAACCGCTTATCCAATTCCAGGTCGCGATGAGTCCAGAGCCAACCCAGAATCATTGAGTGCCTCCGCCCTTGGGAGTGTTTATTTAAGATGTCATCGGATCCAATTAAAAATTCACATAAATTTGTGTGAGGAAAACCATGTCAGTGCTCTTGCAAACAGGAAAACATTTCCCGGGAGGAAAATACACTGAGTGAAGAAAAACCCAGCAGGTTCCCCCTGCGCACGACTGGGGCGGGGGGGGGGGGGGGGGGGGGTGACTATAACATATTTAATACATACACACAAGCACTTGAATTACACCTATTAGAGTCTTGTTTACGTTCTCACATTCACGACTGTACGCACCTGATAGTGTGCAGCTGGCTCTGCTAACCGGGAATGGAAAAGGTTTACTGAGCTCTATTACTCAAAGCTTATCATAGTTATCAAGCAAAAATTAATCACAAAATGTATCGACTAGCACTACTTAAAACTGAGTGCAATGAACTGATGGCAGTGCCCTATAATGACCGTCAGTGACAGATGCTGTAAAATATATTGAAATATTCTAAGTGTGTATAAAAATTGCTATTGAAACATTTCATATTGCGATATACAGTGGAACCTCGGTTAGCGAACGGCTAGGTTAGTGAACAAATCGGGTTACGACCAAAAATGTTAATAAAAATTTGTACCAGTTAGCGAAAAAAATTTCACGTTGCGTACAGATGGCGGCAGCCCCACGCTTCCGTTCATCTCAAACCAAGCATCATTGGCGCTCCAGACACAGTTACGTTCGGTTCGTTATCGTTCTGTGTTACTTTTTTACTATTTGTGATTTCAAGTGCTTTATTTTGCCCTCAATCATGGCTCCAAAGAAGGTTAAGAGTGATACGAGTAACAGGGCACCTGTAGTAAAAAGGCAGCGACCAACAATCGAATTGAAAAAGGAAATGATTTCCAAGTTTGAACGAGGCATGCGTGTATCTGACATGTTTATTTAACTCTTTATGAACTGTATTATAACTGTTCTCATTAAAAAAAATATAAAGTCAACAGGGCCTGTGAACCAATTATTTCCTTTAATCCTTAAGGGAAAAATAATTTCGGATAGCGAACATTTCAGAGTACAACCAACTTTCTGGAACGGATTGTGGTCGTTAACCGAGGTTCCACTGTATATTGATACCCAATTATTGTCCAGCTCTAATATTCACTAAAAGTAACACAGTGGCCCAAATCTTGTGACATAGACGTGTCCTTTATGTAGCCGACAACAAAACCCGCCTTGACATTTCCAGATTGGATTTGGGCCACCTTTATATGTTCTGAATTCATGTGGATTTGATATCACTCCATCAGGACACTCAGATGGACTAAAACATTGAGGAGTTTATGGAATAGAAACAGACAGGTCAAATATTTTTGTTTTTCAAAAATAACTGGGGTATGAAAAATGAAACTGGGGTATGAAACTTTCTTGATCCAGGTTGCTAATAGGAGTTTCCACACTGGTGCTAATCATTGCTAATAAACACATACGGTTAAATCAATACCAGTTACATCAGGCTCATAAAATCTATAGCATATGAAAATGTCATCACACTGAAGGCTATTAATACTTCCCAGCACTAACTCATCTATTATATTTCTCCTATTAAGATCCTAACACCAGTTGCTAGAGAACATGTGTTCACTTTCCAAAACAGTGAGAACCTCATGGCACCAAAATGACCAAACACTGCCCAATACATGATGGAATCCTGAGCTGTATTTCGAAAAGTCATAGGGGGAAAATATTGACTATTAATGGATTCACATCGTGCACATGTGCCAGATCCACCCCCAACCGCAGGCTGAGCGGGAAGACGGGGATCCCCACCATTATCCAGCTCCTCGCTGCAATGACTAAACACTGTCTAACCATGTTCACATCAGGGCTTGATTCACCGCATGTTGGAAAACAAACTTGGAAAAAAAAAATAGAGTGAAACAAATACTGACGTAAGTGTAGTTTCAAAATTATATTTCATAGACCAATATTATACAGGGTTTTAATTCTTCTGAAAAAAACAATCAAAAAGACAAGCAGCAGGGAAGGAAAAAAAAACAAAAAAACATCTGCATTGATGGAAGTGGGGGTGGGTTACATTTTCAAGTTGACAAGTTTTTCAGTTACAGTGACAAATTGCTGTACTGTCAACTGGTATTGCCGTTGGACAGCTGTGCCAATCTGGACAAAGGAAGCCGTATATTTCCAACAGAGTGCCACCAAAAACATTATAAGGGTGAAACAGAAAGGACAATGGTTAAGAACTTGGTAAGAAATAAACAAAATGCCTTCGGTTTATGAGGGAAGACCTGCCTTTCCATAAAAAGATCTGGTCAGTTCTTTATTATGATTTTGTTAGTGCTTTTGGTGGTGATGACTTTATGGTGGTGTTCAGTTTGGGTCTGAGGTCTCTGCTCATTCAGAGGGGTAGGATACAAACACACACCTTAGGAAGGGAATTCTTTTTTGATGAGCTTGATTTCTTAATCTTATTTGAAAAAATAATAAATGACAAGTAGATATTCTTCTAAAATCTTAAGAAATGTTATAGTTTTTCTTAAATTTCTCTTAGCAACAAGTCTAAGAACAAATGATATTCTTATAAAATGTTTTTCAATGTTTTCTTAAACTTGTCTAAGACTGTAAGAGTTCAGACTATCAGCCTCTAAAGTATAAATACTTGAAATAATTAAATTACAGTCTAATTTAAAAGGGTTATATTTGGAGGTTGTCTAAAAAAAGGAAATAATATTAATTAATTAATTGATTGATTGATTGTCTGTAACTGCTTATCCAGTTGAGGGTCATGGTGGGTCTGGAGCCTACACGGAATCACTGGGCACATGGCAGGAACACACCCTGGAGGGGGCACAAGTCCTTTACAGGACGACACACACCTATGTACACTTTTGAGTCACCAATCAACCTACCAACTTGTGTTTTTGGACCGTGGGAGGAAACCAATGCAGGGAGAACACTATCTATATTTTATATTAATGATCAGCCCTATATTTGATTGACTGAACAAAAGACAACAAAAGAGTCCCTCACCCACCCAGATAATATACTTGTACAATATTTCCCTTGAAGTGTCTTATAGGCTAAGCAGCAGCGATATGAAAGTGTCAAACAAATAAATACAGTGGAGTTTGAGTTCCTAACTTGTGTTTATTGAGAGTCAGAAAACATGTTATTTCTTACTAATTGAAGGAATATGGTTTAAAAGACTGTTGCCCCCCCCAACGGTGTTGGGAAACTCTAATAGGCGTCTTGCCTGTGACGTAGATGGTGGACAACAACTCTAGAAGCTGCACTTAATTTAATGCAAAATGAGGAAAAGGTGTGTTGTTTTTGGCTGCAATCATTCAATGTACAGTGGGACATCTTTGAACAAATGGCCCAAAGATCCCAAAATATCCAGAAAATGGACTAAATTCGTCCACTTTAAACGGGCACTTTGGAAAGGACCATCCGCTCACTCCGTTATCTGTAGCTCATTTCACTGGCGCTTTTCCAACAATATGGGCATGTAAGGACACCAACGAAAGGGGTTCAAGAGCCTCTGTAACATGGAGGTAAACAGGGTAAGGACACTCACTTCGCCTGTTTTAGTTGGTGTTAGTTAGCGTTAGCTTGACTTGCTAAACTCGGCGGCTCAGATTATACTGCATTACAGAGGTTTATAGTGTCGGATGAATTCCTGTTCGACTTCGATCACATTTACAAGAATAACGGTACCTCTAAATTTGAGTTTAGCTTATTGCTAGGCTATTGTCATGAATAATGTTGGTTATTTAGCTAGATACTGTCATAACAGTCAGTCATAACGGTGTTTTACCGTGGCGTTGTTCAGCTGTTGTCCACCAGTGACGTCATGGTTGCGTTCGAGAATTTCCGTAGCGAGCTTTATTTAATAAAATTTAATAAAATTGTCAGTTTTAAAGCAAATTAAGCTGCGATTTTCATTTTAATACATACTTATATCTGTCAGTAACTAAAATAATCTGAAATATTCATGGAGGTCCATTAAGTGGTGCTTAGCCTTTAAGGTCCCATTTGAGTCACTTATTAAACCCATATATAAAACTGAATATTCCTGATGCTTTAAAATGGTTTAATAAGTAACTCTACAAAATGTATGAATCTATGAATATGCAAATAGTCCCCACCTCTATCTCCTCCCATGCTTCCCCCACTCAGCAACAGCCTTAGATTTCAGATGTAAGAAACCCTGGCTGGCTTGCTGAGACATCAAAAAGAAATGCTCACTGATCACTTATTTCACTCTTACTACTCTATAGTAAGAACACCACCACAAGGACATGCCAACAAGATTTAATAAATAAATAAATCAAACTTGAAGGGAGTATGTAAAACAGGAGAAAATCTGTTTAAATTATATATTTAAAAAACACAACTTTTTATTCTAGAATTGCATTTAAACCTACTCTTAAAATTCTTTATATGTTTCTTTCTTAAGAAAGCTATTGGTCTACTAGGGGACACAACTGAGTCCCCACATTACACCAAACGGACAGTCCTTCCTAGACTTTCTATTAGAACTTTGGTCCCATTCATTGTGAAACAGAGAAGCCTGCTGTAAATAGCTCCAGAACGCGATCAACCCAAGGTGTTGAGTGTTGGACGAGGTCCAGTGTTTCAGCCATTTCGCATGCGGTCAGCGCCCGACCATGTCTGATTCCCCCGGATCAGGCTCCTGGGTGACAAACAAGTGGCCTGATGAACAATAGAGGCCAATGGCGGAGCTGTGAAAAGGAAACCGGTGACATGGGCATCTCAGGTGTTGGAGCTGTAACTAACACCACCAGGCTCCAGGAAGCGAAGGTGGCTCAGAAAGCTTTGGTGCCCGATCGGTTTACCAGAATAGCTGACTCACTGTGGAGGAAGTGGCCACTGGCATGTGAGTAGCTCCAGAGCTGGAGCGGTGAGAGTGTGGTAAGTGACAGCTACTTCGATGCATTTTTAAATGCCGCCATGAATTATTGAGGCTGGCACCATTGAAAAGGCCCTTTAATACATGATGAGGAGCGTGATACTCTGGACGCCGACACTTTCTTTTCAGTTTGCCTGACACCTAAGCTGGCAGAGGACCACATGGCAACGAGGCATCGAGGCATCGCTAGCCTTTCTCCGAACCCAGACGGCAGTGAAAAGACTTGGGGAACGTCTCAAATTGAGCCCTTGGTTTGCATCTTATATATTAGTCACTATAACCCCTTTTTCAAATGAATGAATACCGTACCTGCAGGAATGGTGACCTTAAATAGTTCACTAACATACGTCAAATTGTTTTGCCTTTGAATTCAATGAAAATAAACAGCTGTAAATTGATTTGTTTGTAATGTCCAATAAGATCGTGCTTTGACACAACTGCCTGATAGTTAATTACTACATAACATAAATGATTGTATGAATTTGAATAATACATACACCTTAAAAGATGAAAACGTAAATATGCGGGGTATTCTGAAGTTAACAGAACATCAACTGATGGTTATTTTGATTCAAGCTCCAAAGCAAACACAACTGACTTTTTACAAACCTGTTTTTTGTTTTCTAATTTATTATTTAAAAAAAAACAACAACCACAACAACAAACACTATGGTTATTTGCCTACGTTTGTGAGTTCAGGCACTCAGCCAGGCACCAGAAGACTTGCTACACTCTTGAGGTTGGGCATGCAGGCTGTTTACATGTGACGTCACAGGTTTTCCAGTAGGATTAAGTAGCCTAATGTTCCAGTAAATCTAGAGCCTTTGTGACCTTATCTGATGATCACTCACTTTCTTTCCTTTCATTGTCATTTATTATATTCAGATTAAGAGGCTGATGTCAGAAACATCCGCAATCTTTCTGCTTACAAGTTGGAGCAGACCTTGAACCACAATGGGAAGCTTCCTCAAGTCCCCGAAAGTCACAGAATGACTGGGAAAGAAACGGTATACTTCATGAATTCTCAGGTTACAAATCACATTTACCAGCAAGACCTACTCATCTATTTGGAATATTCAGGCAAAAGCACTGCAAGAACTTTAATGAACCGACTACTCGAGTTTATTAGTAATGTTTTTAAAAAAGCCAACAAGGCCCTAAACGCATCAGTTAATTTCCACTAAATTTACTTGTTTTCTAACATCGCTATAAAAACGCTACACTCATACCCTTCTGGTGAAGACATGTACTTCCTCCAATGCACAGTATGATTTTCCCTTTCTGCCACTACGCCTCGAGCATTTTGGGAAAATTAAGTGCTGTGAGCCTGCCAAGTACGAGTGTGTTAAAGACCTTGCGGCCCACACTCAGCAGGCAAAACGTCCCGGCATGCCAGGTTTCACCATGTCATTAGTTCTGTTCTGAACTATTGATTTTGGCAGGTACACAGAGACACACACGACCTTTCAAAAGTTCATTTCAATTTTCTATTCAAATCAATCAATCAAACTCAAATTCCAACTACACAAAAGTTGTGTGGTGTAACACATACACATTTTTCCCCAATACATCAGTAATGTTCTTATTAATGTTCTATTTATTTACCCAATTTAATATAAGCATAATATGCCTTTTGAGAACATCAGACAAAAGATAATTAACTTACAATAACTGGGAAAAAAAGAGGTTTTGTGACGAACAAAACACCAAAATCCACAGATGAACCAGTCCCTTATATAAAATACCTTAGTATTTGCTTATGACGTATGCACTTCCTTCTGTAAGTCATCTCTAGATCACTAATAATATCCAACACAAGCCCTGTACATGTTCAGGACAGGCATAAGTAGCATAAAAACAAGACACCAGGCGAGCTATGCTCAGATGGTACGGAAGAGAGACCGTGGATCTGCGAAATGGTGGGAGGCTACAGCAGGTTGAGCCTACACATCACTTCATTTAGTGTAGAGCTTAGCGCACCACAATTTAAAATTCTCCTTTTGGAAACTCTTGGAATTTGTGTTATTTCCCCAAATATTTTCAGAATCCATAGATATGGATGTCCAACTGATATGGTATGAATACAGGGAAAGAAAGACTCCTGGTAAACCACCAAAACTGTGACAATCAGAGAAGAATAAAAAGATAAGACAAAAGGCTCATACTGTTCTCAGAACAATGGGCTCAAAACATAGGGGGGGGGGGGGATTAAGGAGCTGTAATATGAACTGAAGCAGAGTTACTAGTAAAGACACTGTAACTGAGCTGCATGTCATTTTTAACATTGCCTTATGCATGCTTCAGAAACTATTGTCAACATATAAACAGGAAGTTTACCAAATGTGTTACAGAGTGACATCAGTGTTTCATGTCATGCAAAGGCCTTACATTTCTGATAAATTGAGCTTAAAATAAACACCAGCATAGGCTTTACAATCAAACAATCACTGGTAAAAGAACTTATTTTCAAATCGGAAGAACCGCTCAAGTACTGTCCTAACACACATTTCTTCTGCAGACTGGCAATGAAGAGGTTAAAAAGCCGACAGCTGTTTTATATGGGATTCTGTATGGTGATATGTAGAGGCTTTGACAGGCTGAGTTTGTGAAGGTGTTCAAAGAACAGACCCCTTTTTAGATGAAAATAGAAAACAAACAACTAAAACCATGGCGATATAAAGTAATTATGCATTAAAATATGCACACGTGGTCTTTAGAGGATGTGTTAACTACTTTTCACAAGTTTCCATAAGTTGATTTTAAAAAGCATCAACAAAACACATGCAGCTTGGCCCTGAGTGCCCAAGGTTTAGCATCTTTCAAACACTCAAGTCAAGGTTTTCAATGTGCTTTGCAAAAGCATAAAACAGAAACCTGCCATATGAGCATGCTTTAATGCTTACACAACCATTCAATGACTTGTAGGTAGTATAAGGGTGTGTCCACACTTGCTATGGTTGGTGTGATTCACAACAAACACTAGCCTGGTTTGTCAGAGGAGTTGTGAATGCAAACCTTCCACTGCAAACCTGTGTGAACCCACTTCAGGCTGTGATAAAGTCACAGGGGGAGATGCAGATTTTTGTGGCTTATTGCTTTAGAACATCAAACAAGATGAGACTTAAATACCACACGTTCATGTAAGTCAGAGTACAGCATGTTTCACATTCCAGTTATTGTAGCCAAATGTATATACATATTGAGGGGAAAAGAAGAAGAAGAGGTGGAATAAATAAATAAAAAAAAACACTCTGGCCAATATCTATCTTTCCCCAATGTAATTTCAGATGTTTGAGCTTTATGTCTGTGTTGCTGTAAACTCAACCATACCGTATTATTTATTTTGATCTGGATCAAAAAGACCAAAGTGTGATTGTAAGTGTCATCACTGTATTAAAACATGCTATTAATTATGGTTCTCTGTCATATTTCTGATTTTAAGATTAATATGTGCTAGAAAAATCAGTCACAAGTTCCAAATCTACCAGCTTCCACCAGGATCTTCCCTCTGTGACAACGGGACACGACCCTACGACTCCATCTACTGGTAAATCACACACTGTACTGGAGAAATCTATTCAACTTGACATTTATTTTTAAAGGAGAAAAAAAACAACACACAATACCTGATATATCCTGAAGGGAATATAGCGAAAACCACCCTCTTCAGTCGGATACTCCATCAGTTTACGATTCATGGCCCAGAACTGGTCAAATTTATCTGCAGAATAGAGCAATTGGACCTAGTTAGCGGTATCATATGCATTTTCTATCATAACAAACATAGCACAAGAAGCATTGTTACAACAAAGAAATAATCTACCAAACACATGTCCTTACTTTTGTGCGATGTTTACATTAGGTTTCTATTCCTATCCTCAGAACTGAGTTAAACCTAACTTAGAACAAACTCAAGTATAAAATAGCGTTTTGGGTTTCCTCCAGGTGACTGTCTGCGAGGAGTGTGTTGTGTTCTCCCTGTGTCTGTGTGGATTTCCTCCGGGTGACTGTCTGTGAGGAGTGTGGTGTGTTCTCCCTGTGTCTGTGTGGGTTTCCTCCGGGTGACTGTCTGTGAGGAGTGTGGTGTGTTCTCCCTGTGTCTGCGTGGGTTCCCTCTGGGTGACTGTCTGTGAGGAGTGTGGTGTGTTCTCCCTGTGTCTGCGTGGGTTCCCTCTGGGTGACTGTCTGTGAGGAGTGTGGTGTGTCTGCGTGGGTTTCCTCCAGGTGACTGTCTGTGAGGAGTGTGGTGTGTTCTCCGTGTCTGCATGCGCTTCCTCCGGGTGCTCCGGCCTCCTCCCATGCTCCAAAAACACACATTGGTAGGTGGATAGGCGATTCAAAGGTGTTCATAGGTGTGAGCTTGTGAGTGAATGTGTCAGTGTGTGTTGCCCTGCGAAGGACTGGTGCCCCCACCAAGGTGTGTTTCTGCATTGTGCCCAGTGATTCTGGGTAGGCTCCAGACCCACTGCGACGCTGAACTGGATAAGTGACTACAGATAATGAATGAATGGAAAAAAAACAACACTCCATTTTGCCAGAAACTTAAACCATAATCAAGCCTAACAACAAAATACATAAATAATTAGTTAAAAAAAACCCTGAGCAACATTCTTACTGAACAGTCCTTAGCTTTTGGCTTAGTTTATGTGGCATACTGAGAAATCTTGCCATATTGTTGAGTAATGTTTGACTGTTTGAGCTTGTTTCTGCCAAGTCTTGTACTTTGAGAGTTGCACAAAATGAACACAAACAGAACAGAAAATCCGTTTTTAGGTGTCAATTAAAACTGATTAGTTAAACTGAGCTGAATTTTTAGTCAATAATTAACTTCCACAGAAATAAAGGTGATTTCCAAATATATATATAAAAAAATCAGATCACTAAACATACACTGATCTGAGATCTGTTTTTGTTTTTTTCTCTCAACTTCTTCAAAGTTGTAGTAAACTACAGTAATGGAAAGCTCCACAGTGGAAAGCACACGACCCATATTGACATTATTCAGACTCAGACAAAACTATGTGGTGTTTATTACTGGGCCATTAAATTCCACTATACCCAGAAACATGCGTCTTGTTTATCACATGTGTGGCTGTTCAACAGATCGAGCTGCTTTGTGTGAGAAATTCATCATCGTGCCTTTCTGAGATTTCTGTGGCAACATCACAGTTGCTGAATTCTCAGCTTTACATGGGTGTTAAAACTCAGGGCAAAGAACTGTTACTTTCTCTCTTTCCCTTGATTTCCCCACCCAAATCTAGCCCTACCTATGCCCTTTAAGAAGCAGAAGGTCAAGAGGGTTAGTTCTACTTGTCTGACTGTTACGAAGTCAGTTAGAGTCTGAAACTCTCTATTCAAACCTCTTACTTGTCTTCTCTTTTCATTTTCACCTTCAATTAGAAACTCTTCTCTTCTGTTTTCTTGCTGGTGTCTTGCTTCAGCTACCTCACTCTCACATTTGAGTTTCAGCTGTGCACGCCTTCTGGTTTCCTAGTTTCACTCTTAAAAACATTCTTTGCTCTAAAGGCTTTGTGCAGACCGTGTAACTTACAATTGCCGGACATTTTCAGCTGGCACGCAATTAGCAGCACTGAAGCTGAAAATACTCCTGTGTGAGCTTATCGTGGATAATGCTGGTAGTTCTCTAGTTCTAACACTGACCACTTGGAGGTTTTCATTACAAAGAGAGCACAGTAAGTGCTGTTTAACTGTAATTAATTCACCACAAAATGTGAAATACAGAAAAAGCATTTACATACACAGTCGCAATGACATTTAAAAAAAAAAATAAACGCATCAATACTGTGAAGTCGCATGTATAATAAAGTTTCCTGATCATTTTTCACACTTCAGGAGGGTGATACAAGAGCTGGATTCCACCGCCAATACCAGCTAAACAAATTAACGTCACTTCCCGTAGTACACATATGACCTTTGGTGACTCTTACCATTCTGCAGACCCATCCACAGCTGCTTGTGGTCTTTTTTCTGCATGTCGTTGATGACCTGGCCTTTGTGCTTCAGCGCATCTGCTTCTTTAATGCTGGACATAAAATGGGCCTCTATCACTGAGCTGGAAGGGCAGTGGAGCAAATCTTTCTCTGGAAAACCCTGCAAAATCAAACACAACTTTTAAAAAAACATTATGAAAGAGACGTTGGCATTAAGTGTTCAAACGGATGTGAAATTTTGTTTTTATCAACGTAAACCTACAATATGTAGAGGCAGAGCAAACTTTAAATTAAAACGTTACCGTATGTTTTTAACAGTGTATTTGAACAGTCCACGTACCTTAAAATGCACAGTGACATTCCAGGGGAGAGCAGAGTTTGATGCATGGAGGTCAAACAACACTCCAATTGGGTAGTGCCTTTAAAAAAAGATTTTAGAAGAATGTCATATGATCAAAAAAATTTAAGACACTGTTGCGATTAAAAAAAAAACAAACAAACAAAAAAAAAGCTTCCACGCATCGTTAGCCTTAATCTCTGCTGCCACCCAGCGGTACGTCTGAGGAACAACACACTTCAAAAAACATTTTAGGACAAGGGCTCTCGCTTGAATTAATAATACACACGGATTTGATCCTAAACAGATTACAACTTAAATACTTGCTTAGACTTAAGAGATTTATATGAATCTGCTGTAAAATAAACCTGTTTAGATAAAAACAAGCTTTCAATGGGCCACAGGAACAGAAGCAGGGTGTCGTGCGTTACTCACGATGTGTGAACGCTGAGTATTTATTTAGTTTTGGTGCAAAAACCATCATGTTACATGTGATATAATGTACATTATATCCTATTCAAGTTTGATTTAATATGGATGTAATATTTCTTCACATTTTAATTCACAACTACAACTTATTTGCAGAATTTCACATACTGAAGAAAAAAGTTATTATGGTCTGTACATAAAATTGAGAGACCAAAACGATAACATATATTTTTATCGGTCAATGTACTTCTATCTAAAATTATTTTAAAAAGTAACAATAAATTATTAATATTAAAACGCTATATTTAAAACGGTGGTTCACAATTCCAGAAGGGACAAAGAGGAAGAGGACCATGCCAAGTACTATTCCGTGATCACTCACCATTTTAAAGGTGTCCCTTCATATTCAAACCACATCTCCTCGACATCATCTGCTTTCACCACTTTCAAAAAGTGCTTCTTAACCTTGTCAGTCACTAGCGTCAAATAACTCACCCTTGGAAGGAGGAGCTAAAGAAATAGAAGCAGAAAACCACAGGTTATTCTGCACAATTATAATAAAGCGCAACCAATAATATGTAAATATGATATAAAGATAGTACAGGCTTTATCTAATGACTGAAATGCTCTGAGCGGCACAGTGGCACAGCAGGTAGTGTCACAGTAACAGAGCTCCAGGGGCCTGGAGGTTGTGGGTTCGATTCCCGCTCCGGGTGACTGTCTGTGAGGAGTGTGGTGTGTTCTCTCTGTGTCTGCTTGGGTTTCCTCCGGGTGACTGTCTGTGAGGAGTGTGGTGTGTTCTCTCTCTGTCTGCGTGGGTTTCCTCCGGGTGACTGTCTGTGAGGAGTGTGGTGTGTTCTCTCTGTGTCTGCGTGGGTTTCCTCCGGGTGACTGTCTGTGTGGTGTGTTCTCTCTGTGTCCGCGTGGGTTTCCTCTGAGTGCTCCGGTTTCCTCCCACAGTCCAAAAACACACGTTGGTACTCATGATTGACGACTCAAAAGTGTCCGTAGGTGTGAATGTGTGTGTGTCTGTGTTGCCCTGTGAAGGACTGGTGCCCCCTCCAGGGTGTATTCCGGCCTTGCGCCCAATGATTCCAGGTAGGCTCTGGACCCACCGCGACCCTGAACTGGATAAGGTTTACAGATAATGAATGAATGAAATGCTCTGAGCAGTCTGCATTCCATTCATTCTTTCAAACGACCTGCTTCCTGCTCCATTGCTTCATTACAAAAATGGTTGAATAAATCCACTAAATAAACCATGTGTCAGAATTCAAATTATTTTTCCACACAATATGGAGGCTTTAACAATATTAGCACACACACGTGTCAAATAGACTTTTCTGTGACCAAGATTCTCACATAAAATGGTTCTGCCTCCCTCTCTGTGACCTCATCAGGGTACAGTGTGAAGCATGTTGGTATCCGTCCGAACCAAACGTCTCGCAGTACGTCCTTGTCATCTGCCATTATCCAGCACCTCCAAGTGACACATATGACACTTCCAGGTTTCACACTGTCAGGAACAAAAGCAACAGTAGCTTAATGTTGACAATAAGTTAATTCAGAGTTATATGAAGGCAACAGATTTTCATACGTTATAACAGATACTCTTCAAATGTAGTTACATAATATCCAGGTAATTAAAATTTTCTTATTGTCTCTACATTATGTCACTTGCATAAAGTAGAAAATTCTCAAATCGATCTGTTGCTTGTTGCTCTGTCACTTACACAGTTGCTGTCAAATAATGTCTAGAAATGCACCTGCTCTCATATGTAATAACTTGTTGTGAGTGACGGGCAACACTGGAGATGATCAAAAACGACTCATATTTTCTGTTAGGTGTTCTCCCCAACTATTACTAATTTTAAGAATTCAACGTCATTTAGTATCACTGCTCTTCTTGTTGCAGGTTTGTTACAAAGAAGCCTGTATTTTCTTCGCCTGATGGTGGAAGGAACAATTATAGAGAATGTTTTTGGCTGACAGATGGGCCATATTCATATATATATATATATATATATATATATATATATATATCAAATTTAGCAAAGGAAATAAGACTGTAAATAAGCATTAGTAGAAAAAATTAGCAGAATTTATATATAAATAGTTTGGGGTGCAGATATACCACTATATTTAAAGGTTTCATAACTTTTACATCAAACCGGTTTAGCTTCTTTACCTTTTTAAAAACAAAAACAACTAGTTAGCTATCAGCTAGCTTAGTTACTTTTAGTTTAGCTTGAGTTTCTTTAAAACATGGTATCTAGCTAAACAGCATAAACAGGAAAGATAATAACAGCAAGCTATTTTGAAGTTAGCTGAGTTGGTTAGCATATATTACAGATATCTCAAATAAAATAAAACTATCCTTGAATAATTAAAACTACCATGAGCATTATATATTGGGATGTACATAAAAATAATCAATTTAACGTGACATGTTTAATACCAAGCTAGAAGACCTCGTTAAAATAACGTTAGCTAGCGCCAGTTAGCAGCTAGTTCTTAACGCTAACGGCAGCATAAAAGTCTATTTAATGAACGTTAACATTTTCTCTACAAAATTTATTCCCCACAAATCTTCACGGAGAAACCCACATAGCCACATGTCTTGGCTCCAAACAGCTTTTAAAATCGGTTCTGTCTGAAATGTTCTTCCTATTTACAGCAAGTAGTTCCAATTTTCAGTTCCACCTTTAATGGCACAGCAGTAACATTACGACGCCCCAGGTGTCAGAATGTAACTGTTGTAGCATTTAAGGTGGAACGGGAAATTCCAACAAGATGCTGGGGAAGAGTGGCAATTTTAACCAAAGCAAATTAACAGTTTTTCTGTGATGTTTCTGAGTTCATACCTCTACTGCTTTGCCGCGGAAATGCTTTACTCCCAGGTTGAAAAAAAAAACAAGTTAGATACTAACAAATATTAAAAAAAAAAAAAAAGTCCACGTTAAAAGATGTCTGTCATATCTCCGAGTTCATGTCAGCGCAGAAAGGCCATGTGAAGCCAATAAAAAAGGAGACAGATGAGCGTCAGTCAGTTTCAGAAATATAGCTGTTATTTTGGCTACGATTTATTATCATTTTTCATCCTCTTCACAAGGTTTCTTCCTAGTCTTCTTCTTCTTCGTCGTCGTCGTCTTCTTCTTCTACTTCTCCGCAACACTTCAGTTTCTGTTTCGGTCCCTAGGCCGCCACCTAGTCTCTAAAGCAGTGTGGCACGTGTACAACTGGTGTAACGCAAAAGCCACTTCATCTGAAAATGGACTACTTTCACTGAGAACTGAGCCATTGAGTATTTTAATATCTACAGTTTCCATGTGTCAATTACACAAGTTTTCATAATTCTGTGTAAAAAAGTGGTGTTTTGCACTAAATATCATAAAAAGCAAACATCCACTTGAAGATCCAATAAAGTGCACCACAAGAATACAGCCGCCCCAGTTTCCAAATCCCAAGAACCATTTTACAGTGCTAGCTTGTGGATTTCAAAGCAAAAGCCATGTATAACTGGGAAAGATCTTTGTTTACCACTTCCCTAAAAGATACCAAGACCAAGTGCCAAAATGAATGCTGAACCAGACACTATACTTTTTAAAGCTTACTTATTTAGTCCCTTCCACTGCATAGCTATCTTCAGCCCTTTTACTAAATCATAAGCAGTAAATGCCTTTGCATGTCTAATCTGTGTTTCTGTGGCGTACCTTATATGGGGGCAGCCATGGCCTAAAAGTTAGAGGACTGGTCTTGGTGGCAGAGGTTGCTGGTTCGATCCCCAGGAAGAGTAGGAACATCCATGGCTGAAGTGCTCTTGAGCAAGGTGCTAAACCCCCAAACACTCCACAGATGGGTTAAATGCGAAGACACATTTCTTTGTATGTTGTACAATGACAAATAATTGCATAATTATCACATAAAAGGGTACGTGTGGCCTAAAAAATTTGAGAACCACTGCTCTGAAATATATGACGCTTGGCTGACAGAATATATATATATTTTCATTTCCAAGTTTCCATTCAAACCTTGAAGGCGACACGTTTTTCAGGTTCTATGGCCTCAAGGCATGAAAAATAACATATAAATATGCGTTCTGTGCATGGAGATCCTGGTTTTATACAAGGTTTATATGGTTTTGTGCACAGTTGGTGCTATTCACCATTATCCATCATGCTGTACAATGTCTGGGTTACCATCCTTGGTGAGGAGGCAAGAGTTATCCTCGGAGGCAATGTCTGTAAGTGCTTGTAAGTGCTGTATGCATGGTTTCAGCAAAAGTGAGCCAATGTAAATCATGCTGTGTGCCTCAGTGGTATCTAAATGATACCTGCATTGCTTAATAATGGCAGCTTATCAAGCAATGTTGTTTATTATAGCTAGTGTTAAAACTATGTAAAAACTTGCCAAACCAGTTTAATTTAAGCACATTCCTGTATTTAATCTAACCAAGACTGACAGTAATTGCATACGTTCGGCAGGTTTTTTGATGGAGATTATAGGTAATCGTGATTACTAACCTGAAAATAATAATAATTATAATAATAATAATAATAATAATAATAGTAATAAAAAAGCTGTACGCTTATCAGTTTTTATAAAATGGCCACCAGATGTCAACAAAGCTCATAGATTCCAGGCTGAACAGAAAGAAATAAAGAAAAAGAAAGAAAGAAAGAAAGAATGAAAGATGGAAAACAACCCTTTTTTTAAAAAACAAAAAGCTACTTCTGCCTGTCTCATGGAACTACCAGATGGAAAGGAATGGGGTGTGGCTGGACTTTAGAAGAATAACATAATGTACTTTCGCTTTAAGTAATTCACTGGAGTCAAGCTATCCGCACTTTGGAAACTGACGGTCAAGCCATCCGCGCTTCAAATCCGAATGCACGTATAGGCGCGTCATTACGGTTTTTCATTGCGGAGAACACCACATCCGCTTTGGGACAGATAGAGAGTCTGAAACCCGCGTTTGAGCAGCGATGTCTCTGTTACTAAATAAATGCACGCAATGCTAAAATGAACAAGCCATTAGGAATATATTTCGTTTTAAATCTCTTTAAAGAGGCAAAACACGCTTTGATTATTTCATACATTTACGTATTTTTTTTTTTTTACTTTTCTATAAACACTTAACTGGCTTTGAATAGTAATCCTGGTGGACATGTAGAAATACAGATTACATTTTACTGTCATTAAACAGAGGTAGCTCACTGTATAATATTCTCATGGATTTATACTGAATACCTACCAATATGGATTTCTCAAAAACTACCCATAATACCTAAACCATTCCACTGTCATTAAACAGAGGGACCTCGAGGCTATTACCTGTATGATTTTGGTAGAATTTCACTGTGTACTTTTCTCATAAACTCATACTGAATATTACCAATATGGATTTCTCAAAAATTACCCATAATGCCTAAACCATTCCATTGCCATTAAACAGAGGGACCTCGAGGCTATTACCTGTATGATTTTGGTAGAATTTCACTGTGTACTTTTCTCATAAACTCATACTGAATATTACCAATATGGATTTCTCAAAAATTACCCATAATGCCTAAACCATTCCACTGTCATTAAACAGAGGGACCTCTTGGCTATCAGCTGCATGATTTTGGTAGAATTTCACTGTGTACTTTTCTCATAAACACATACTGAATATTACCAACATGGATTTCTCAAAAATTACCCATAATGCCTAAACCATTCCACTGTCATTAACTAGAGGGGCCTCTTGGCTATCAGCCGTATGATTTTGGCAAAATTTCACTGTATACTTTTCTCATAAACTCATACTGAATACATTCCAATATGGATTTCTCAAAAATTACCCATAATGCCTAAACCATTCCACTGTCATTAAACAGAGGGGCCCCTTGGCTATCAGCTGTATGATTTTGGTAGAATTTCACTGTGTACTTTTCTCATAAACTCATACTGAATATTTACCAATATGGATTTCTCAAAAATTACCCATAATGCCTAAACCATTGTACTGTCATTAAACAGAGGGGCCTCTTGGCTATCAGCTGTATAATTTTGGTAGAATTTCACTGTGTACTTTTCTCATAAACTCATACTGAATATTACCAACAGGGATTTCTCAAAAATTACCCATAATGCCTAAACCATTCCACTGTCATTAAACAGAGGGGCCTCTTGGCTATTAACTGTATGATTTTGGTAGAATTTCACTGTGTATTTTTCTCATAAAGTCATATTACATATTTACTGATATGGATTTCTCAAAAATTACCCATAATGCCTAAACCACTGTACTGTCATTAAACAGAGGGACCTCTTGGCTATTACCTGTATGATTTTGGTAGAATTTCACTGTGTACTTTTCTCATAAACTCATACTGAACACTTACCGATATGGATTTCTCAAAAATTACCCATAATGCCTAAACCATTCTACTGTCATTAAACAGAGGGGCATCTTGTCTACCAACTGTATGATTTTGTTAAGATTTCACTGTATACGTTTCTCATAGAGTCATACTCAATATATACCGATATGGATTTCTCAAAAATTACCCATAATGCCTAAACCATTCTACTCTTATTAAACAGAGGGACCTCTTGGCTATCAGCTGTATGATTTTTACAGAATTTCACTGTATATGCTTCGCATAGATAAGAAAGATATTTTCTGAAGCCCATGGGAAAGGACCTTGTTCATTGTCATATCATATGGCAAAAGCATTTGAGTTACAGTTGTTTTTCTGTGATGCTTGGAAGGCAGACTACACAGCTGTTTTTAAACAGAATCTGGAAATACACAGTAATTCAAGTTCTTCATAATTTTGATAATTATTAACGTTCAAGTTGTTAGGATGTTGGAGTTGGGGGGGATAGAGGTGGTTCGGTATAGGTTGGAAACTAACCCTAGCTGTCTATGTTTTTGAACATAACCTACATGACAACCAATCAAATGAGAGCATCCATCCGCTACAGAGCAACCCAGAGTACAGCATGCCATGCTTATGTAACTGCAGGGAAGAGACCACGGATGCAACAGCAGAATATATAGTGCCTTGCGAAAGTATTTGGCCCCCTTGAACTTTTCAAACTTTTGCCACATTTCAGGATTCAAACATAAATATATGAAATTTTAATTTTTCTGTGAAGAATCAACAACAAGTGGGACACAATCGTGAATAAAATAAAATATGCAATATTATTAAGAGGGCCGAATAATATTGCATGCCCCAATTTTCAGTTTTTTATTTGATATTTTATTTTACCAACTTCACCAACTGTGATATATAATAATGTTTATAAATGTACAGTTGACTGAATACAGCTGAAGCAGTGCCAAGACAAGGTGAAGCATACAATACTAGTAAACTCTAACCAGGTCATACTTAATAATTTTGGACTGAAAAGTGGGAATAAATCCCTCTTTAAATCAGAGGGTAAATTAAATTTACACATTGCTAACAGCATTTTCATTTAAATAATAATAATAATAAAATCTCTGTAGTTAATTGCACTGTTTTACACTTTGCAAGTGATTATTTAACATCTGTAAAGATGACGTTTGTATGCTTATTTGTCTTTCTGAAGGAAACTTCAGCAGGAGACTGCGACTTTATCAGACCACAGCTGTGTGTCATTGAAGAGTGATAACTCTAAGGAATGTAGGACCTATTTTCAAAAAGAAAAGAGTTCAGCTAATCACAGGTAAGAAATATTTTCCATGTCTTTAAATTGTTTTTATTATTTTTGGTTTAGAAAAATCTGTGTCTATGTTTTATAATTTGATGAGTTCTTTCAATATCCCACTTTAATGTCAACAGTGTCAAACTTGCAAAACACTGTTTTTTAATATGATTGGTTTTCCTATGGAAGGTGAATATTATTCACTGTACATGCTAATTATAATTCAATGTATTGTTTGTTGTCAAAAGTATGTACTCTACTGATTACTGTGCTGCACATATCATGTATTATTTCACATTGCTGTAGATCATTTAAAAGGTGCCTATGATCTTAAAATGCACTTAAAATTTAATTAATGACTTTAGACTTATTGGATTTTAAGATGACATTCTCCTGTGCATTTCTGTTTTTGAAGGACACTCCAGCAGGAGACAGCAACTTCTCCAGAATCCAGCTGTGTGTCCATGAAGAGTGACAACTCTATGGACTTCAAGGACTATTTTCAAAAAGGAAACTGTCAGTCTAAACACGGGTAAAAGTGCTTTGCAATGTTCTGTTAAAATGTTTGTAAATTCTTCATATTTATTATTAAAATATAAGGTTTTTACAATATATATCTTTGGTTCTGAAGGCCATTTTGTCAGGCATCGACTTTACCAGAACATAGATGTGAGACTGTGAAGAGCAACCAGTTTATTGAACACACAGGCCCCATTTGCAATGAAGATTTTTCTGAACACAGGTGGGAGAATCTGTTGATTGTTATTTATTATGTTGCGTAAAGACATAGGTTTCACAATGTTTTAGGGTAGCTTATATTTATTTTTAACAGCAACAGGTAGTGTCCTGGGGCTGTGGGTTGGTGAGGAGTTTGAGGTTTGTGAGGAGTTTGGTGTGTCCTCCCCGTGTACGGATGCTCAAAGTGGCCACAGGTGTGAATGTGTGAGTGTGTGTCGCCCTGTGAAGGACCGGCGCCCCCTCCAGGGTGTGTTCCCGCCTTGTGCCCAGTGATTCCACGTAGGCTCCAGACCCACCGCGACCCTGAACTGGTTATAGACAATGAACGAATAAATGGATATTGTCCTTTGAAGTAGTTTCACTATTTTTTTTTTGATTGCTATTCATTTTATTTTTGAGATGTCTTATTTTTTTCCTTATATTTGTGATTAATTATTCTAAGTTTAAAGGATTGATATCTTTCCATGTTTCATTTTACATTAAACTTGTTATGAACATTGTATTTGTTTAAATATTTTTTTAAGGCCTGAGAAAGAGCTTCTTAAAAATCACAAACTGAATCTGAAGCAGACAAGTCAGTTTGTGTTTAATGAAACAGCAAAGCATGGAAATCCCATCTTACTAAGTCACATCTACACAGACCTATACATCATAGAAGGTGAGAGTGGAGAAATTAGTAGAAACCATGAGGTCAGACTCATTGAGAAAACATCTTTGCAGCCAGCGAGAAAAGACATACCTGTGAGATGCAATGAACTTTTCAAAACCACGCCCGGTCAACAGCAGAAGATCAGAACTGTCATGACGAAAGGAGTTGCAGGCATTGGAAAAACAATCTCAGTGCAGAAGTTCATACTGGACTGGGCCGAAGGAGAAGCCAATCAAGATATTCAGATAATACTTCCACTTCCATTTAGGGAGCTCAATTTGATGCGGGAGAGAAAACTCAGTTTGGTGGATCTTCTTCACCACTTTTTTAAGGAGATACAAGGTTTAGAAGAAATCAGCAACTACAAGATCTTGCTCATTTTTGATGGTCTAGATGAGTGTCGACTTCCTTTGAATTTTCAAAAAAGAGAGAGGTGTTCTGACGTAAGAAAATGCGCCTCAGTGAACAGCCTGTTGACAAGTCTCATCAGGGGTAATCTGCTTCCATCTGCTCTTATCTGGATAACCTCTCGGCCAGCAGCAGCCAGTCAGATTCCTTCAGCGTTTATTGACCGGGTAACTGAGGTACGAGGATTTAATGACCCCCAGAAGGAAGAGTTCTTCCGCAAGAGAATCACTAGCCAGAGCCTGGCAAACAAAGTCATCATGCACATTAAATCATCCAGGAGCCTTTATATAATGTGCCACATACCAGTTTTCTGTTGGCTTTCTGCTGCAGTTCTAGAGAGGACACTGTGTCAAGAGGAAAATGAAGAGACTCCTAACACACTAACGCAAATGTACACCCATTTTCTGATTATACAAACACGCATCAAGCATGAAAAGTACACAGAGGTTAAATAAACAGACAAAGTAATGATTTTAAAATTGGGGAATCTGGCTTTTCAGCAGCTATGTAAGGGCAACTTAATTTTCTATGAGACAGACCTGAAAAAATGTGGAATTGATATCAAAGAAGCATCTGTGTACTCAGGATTGTTCACACAGATCTTTCGAGAAGAGTTTGGTTTGGCTCAGAGAAAGGTTTTCAGTTTTGTGCATTTGAGCATTCAGGAACATCTTGCAGCTTTATATGTGTTCTACTGTTTTATCAAGTCAGATCAAGTGTCTGATCCGACCACCGAACTTGTGTTTCTTCTCAAGGCTTCATCGATTTTTGAATTTCACAAGGCTGCTGTGGACATGGCGTTAAAGAGTGAGAATGGTCACCTTGATCTTTTCCTCCATTTTCTTCTTGGCCTGTCTTTGGAGTCCAGTCAGAGTCTTCTGCAAAATCTCTTTGAAGAGTCAGGCGACATCTCAAAGAGCAACGAGGAAACCGTAGAGTACATCAAGACGAAAATCAGAGAGGATCCCTCTTCTGACCGAAGGATCAATTTGTTCTACTGTCTTGTAGAACTAAACCATTATTCAATTGTGGAGATACTGGAAAAAAGCACACGAGCACTCTCTGTTGTGATGCTTATACCTGAGAAGTGGTCAACCCTGACTTTTGAGTTTCACAAATTAGTGGAGGAGCTGAACGACTTTGACTTGAGGAAATACATAGGAACACCCATGAATGATTTAAATAAATTTCTCACTCCTGATGACGTCCTTCTGAGGCTGTTACCAGCTGTCAAAACAGCCAGATCAGCAAAGTAAGTTTCAGTATGACATTGCATGTTTTGGTACTGAGCATTTCTCTTTCACTTTTCAGTTTTCTCTTCTTTTATTTTTTGATGGGCGCACAAAAAAGTTATTTTATTCTGAAAACAAATTTGTTGTTTTTCCACTGAGGTTGAAGGGATGTAGCCTTACAGACAAAGGCTGCAAGGCACTTGCATCTGCTTTTAGCACAAACCAATTAAAACTATTGAGCTGAACCTCAGAGAGAACAGATTAAGGGATACTGGAATGAAGTTATTCTGCACTGGACTAGCAAGTCTACATTGCAAACTGGAAACACTAGAGTAATAATAAAAAAAAATAATTTTTTGTGATATTTATACTCCAACTGGAAATAGTAAATACATTTCTAGTAGATATTTAGAGAGATGTGTTCTCTCTGTGTCTGTGTGGGTTTCCTCCGGGTGCTCCAGGTGCTCCGGTTTCCTTCCACGGTCCAAAAGCATAAGTTGGTAGGTGGATTGGCGACTCACAAGTGTCTGTAGGTGTGAGTGTGTGAGTGAATATGTGTGTGTGTGTGTGTGTGTTGCCCTATGAAGGACTGGTGCCCCCTCCAGGGTGTATTTCCGCCTTGCGCCCAATGATTCCAGGTAGACTCTGGACCCACCGCGACCCTGAACTGGATAAGGGTTACAGATAATGAATGAATGAATGAAGGAATGAATTAATTTAGAGAGATGTAGAATGTGTGTACTTATTTGTATTATTATACAGAGATTATACAATTTAAACAAATTTTTTTTCTGGTAGTGATAATACATTTTGATTTGCTACTTAGGCTGAGATACTGTAATCTTGGGGTTGGAAGCTGCGAATCTCTTGCTTCAGCTCTCAGCTAAAACTCCTCCTGTCTAAAAGAGCTGAATCTAAGAGATAACAAGCAGATGTTGGATTCAGGAATAATACATTTGTGTAAAGGTCTACAGAGTGAAAACTAACTAGTCATGCATACTAACACACATAATTATTCTACAGACTGGGCCATTTATATGGATACACCTTAATAAAATGGGAATGGTTGGTGATATTAACTTCCTGTTTGTGGCACATTAGTATATGGGAAGGGGGAAACTTTTCAAAATGGATGGTGACCATGGTGGCCATTTTGAAGTCGGATCCAACTTTTTTTTTAAATGAAATTTATTCTTTCATGAGTTATTTACAAGTTTCTGACCACTCTTAAAATGTGTTCAATGTGCTGCCCATTGTGTTGGATTGTAAATGCAACCCTCTTCTCCCACTCTTCACACACTGATAGCAACACCGCAGGAGAAATGCTAGCACAGGCTTCCAGTATCCATAGTTTCAGGTGCTGCACATCTTGATGGTATGGTGTGGTATATGGGGTACAAAGACAGTGGGGCCATTCTTCATCAATGGAAACCTCAAGGCCACTGGATATAGGAAATGATGTACAATGAAATACATGATGATGTGTTTTCCTCTTTATGCACTGAAGCTGGCATGTTCCCTGAGTTTTTCCAGCAAGATGGTGCACCACCACATTATGGATGTCAGGTCCGAGCATTCCTATATGAACGGTTTCCTGGAAAGTGGATTGGTCGTCGTGGGCCAGTTGAATGGTCCCCAAGGTCTCCCAATCTGACCCCCTTAGACCTTTATCTTTGGGGTCATTTGAAGGTGGTGTTGCTATCAGTGTGTCAAGAGTGGGAGAAGAGGGTTGCCTTGACAATCCAACACTATGGGCAGCACTTTGAACACATTTTATATTTAGAAACATGCAAATAACTCATGAAAGAATAAAGTTACGTTAAAACCAAGCACACCATTGTTTTTCTTGTGAAATTCCCAATAATGTGTCACATGACCCTCTTCCCATTGAAAAAACAAAAGTTGTATCCAAAATGGCAGACTTCAAAATGGCCGCCATGGTCACCACCCATCTTGAAAAGTTTCCCCCCTCCCATATACTAATGTACCACAAACAGGAAGTTAATATCACCAACCATTCCCATTTTATTAAGGTGTATCCACATAAATGGCCCACCCTGTATACTAATTGTTATAGCTATAATAAAGTGCTATTACAAAGTACTGCAACTGAAGAAGCATTGTAATTGGTGTTTAAGTGAGTCACTTCAAGACTTAAAATGGATTTAAGTCAGTTTTATCATTGACTTCAATCCCATAGGCTGTCTGGGTGCATGCTCTCTGATAAAAGCTGTGAAGCTCTGGCCTCAGTCCTCAGCTTCAAATCAAATCAAATTTATTTATATAGCGCTTTTCACAACTGATGTTGTCACAAAGCAGCTTCACAGAATTCCAGTAAGACAAGATTTGACATGAAATGTAAAGACAAATGTAAAACCCTCAAGTGAGCAAGCCAGGGGCGACAGTGGCAAGGAAAAACTCCCCCAGCTGAGGAAGAAACCTTGGGAGGAACCAAGGCTCACAAGGGGTGACCCATCCTCCTCTGGTCAATCTACTGGTGATGATAGTTAGTAGTCCATGAGAACTTCAGTGTAGGGACAGCTTCAAGGCACTTGGTGGTTGCTGGAGCGTGGGCAGCTGGTCTGAAGCGTGGAGGAGGATCTCGACAGTCATCCATCAGTGTCCAGACAGACAGGTGGGCAGTCGTTTACTCGGAAAGATGTAAAGGGATGGAATTAGTTTTGAACTGTTTTGTGTTTGTAAAGTAGAAAATATGAAAATTTCCAGAGTGTGGCTAATGACTCCGGCAGATCTGACTATGACAGCATTAACTAAAAGGAGAGAACCAGGAGGACACACAGACACGGGAGCATCCTGAAACACTGGCATCCCTCCGCTCCACCGTCAACAAACCTGAGTGATCGCGAGAAACGGCGGGACGACAGCACCAGCATCTCAGTTTACTATAATTCCCTGTGTCCATGGACCCCCCGGATCTGCCGCCTTTATCTATGGGGGAGCATTAGCTACCAAATGATAAACTAAACAAATGAGTTTTTAGCCTACATTTGAAGATTGCGACTGTGTCTGAGTCCCGAACATTTTCTGGAAGATCATTCCAGAGTTGGGGGGCTTTATAAGAAAAGGCTCTTCCCCCAGCTGAGGCCTTCTGAATTCTGGGAACATTTAAAAATCCAGTATTCTGTGATCTGAGTGAACGTGGGGGCTCATAATAGGAAATTGTATCTTGAAGATATTCAGGAGCAAGCCCATGTAGGGCTTTATATGTTAATAACAAAATTTTGTAGTCAATGCGGAATTTAACAGGCAGCCAATGAAGTGATGATAAAACTGGGCTGATATGTTCAAATTTTCTAGTTTTAGTGAGGACCCTAGCTGCAGCATTTTGAACTAGTTGAAGTTTTCTTAAATTGCTGCTGGTGCATCCTGACAGTAGTGCGTTACAGTAGTCAAGCCTTGAAGTAATAAAGGCATGTACTAATGTTTCTGCGTCCTGGAGGGATAAGGCATTTCTAATCTTAGCAATATTGCGAAGATGTAAAAAAGCTGTCCTAGTGATACTACCTATGTGTTGATCAAATGATAAATCCGGGTCAATTATGACACCAAGATTTTTTGCTGCTGAACCAGGTTTAACTGGAAAGTTAGCTAGATTTAAAATTAAGTCTGATAATTTATTTCTTGTCACTTTTGGACCCAAAAGCAGGACCTCTGTTTTGTTGCTGTTTAGGAGGAGGAAATTACGCAACATCCAGCCTTTCACGTCTTTTACACAGTCCTCTATTTTCTTTAATCTGTGTTTGTCATCGGGCTTGGCTGAAATATACAATTGTGTGTCGTCTGCGTAACAGTGAAAGTTAATGTCATGGTTTATTATAACTGTGCCTAGCGGTAACATGTATAATGTAAATAATAATGGTCCTAAAATAGAGCCTTGTGGAATTCCAAATCTTACTTTAGAATAATTTGAATTTAGATTGTTTACTTTTACGAATTGATAACGTTCCGTTAAGTAAGATTTAAACCATAATAGGGCTGTCCCTGTGATTCCAACCATGTTTTCTAACCTTTCTATGAGAATATTGTGGTCTATTGTATCGAAGGCTGCGCTTAGGTCAAGAAGCACCAACAGGGATACGTGGCCTTGATCAGAGGCAAGAAGAAGATCATTTGTTATCTTGACTAGAGCTGTCTCTGTACTATGATGTTGCCTGAATCCAGATTGGAATTTTTCATATATATGATTCTTATGTAGATATGAACTAAGTTGTTGGGCCACAGCTTTTTCTAAGATCTTAGACAGAAATGGCAAATTAGAAATAGGCCTGTAATTAGACAGTGTACTAGCATCAAGATTTGGTTTCTTGATCATAGGTTTAATAACTGCTAGTTTAAAAGCTTTGGGTACATGGCCCAGACTAAGCGATGAGTTTACTATAGTTAAAAGAGGATCAATAATAGCTGGTAGTACTTCTTTGAGCAACTTTGTGGGAATTGCATCAAGTGTGCAAGTTGTACAGTTTGCGGAGGTGATAATCTTCTCTAGTTCTAATTGTGGGAGTGGGCAAAAGGTTTCAAGTCTTTCTTTTACAGTTATATTATGTTTTATTTCATTCACATCAGGTGGCAGCCAGGATGGATTTGATCCTGTGGCTAGAGTTTGTTGTCTAATATTCTCAATTTTATTATTAAAAAAGTCCATAAAATCTTTACTGGTGAGAGTTGCTGGAATTAGTTGTTCAGAACCTGCTTGATTTTTTGTAATTCTAGAAAACACACTAAACAGTGCTCTCGGATTATTTTTATTATGGGAGATCAGCGAGGCCAGATATGCTGAGCGAGCTTTAGTGAGGGCATTTCTATACTCTATAAGGCTGTCCTTCCAGGCAGAATGGAACACTTCAAGCTTGGTTGATCGCCATTTCCGCTCTAGTTTTCGTAATGTTTGTTTTAAAGTACGGGTCTTATCGTTATACCATGGTGCGAGCTTTTTCTGTCTTATACTTTTATGTTTAAGTGGTGCTACCTTTTCTAAAGTAGATCGACAGGTATTTTCTAGGTAATCAGTTAGTACATCTAGGTCCATTTGGTCTGATGGAGTTGGAACTGGGGTCGATAGTTCTGGTAGGTTTTCTATAAATTGTAGGGCGGTAGATGGTTTTATTATACGCCTTGTAGAATAGCGAGGGTTCTTACATATATTATGGATAAAACGTAGCTCATATGAAATTAAGTAATGATCGGAGATTGCTGAGGATTGCGGTAAGATATTAATTTTGTCAATGTTAAGACCTAGTGTCAGAACTAAGTCTAAAGTGTGGCTGCAGTAGTGTGTAGGCCCTGTTACATTTTGAGTAATACCAATAGAGTCTAAGATTGAGGTAAATGCCTTTTTTAGTGGGTCACTTTCCTTCTCAAAATGGATATTGAAATCTCCTACAATTATAACTTTATGATTGCACACCGCTAGGTTTGTAGCAAAATCGCTGAATTCTTTCAGAAATTCTAAGTAAGGCCCTGGTGGTCTGTAAATGTTGCATAATAAAAATGCGTCCTTTTTTGTGACCGGATTTGTAATAATAGTGGAGAGAACCTCAAAAGAAGAGAAGGTGTCACATTGTTTAAGACTAATTTCTAGGGTATTTTGGTAAATTACACATACTCCACCTCCTTTGCCTGATATTCTTGGGCTATGTGCATAATTATAGCCTAGGGGGGTGGCTTCATTTAGTGCTAAATATTCATTTGGTTTAACCCACGTTTCCGTGAGACAGAAAACATTGAATTTATGATCACTTATAATATCATTTACGATGAGTGCTTTTGAGTTTAGTGATCTTATGTTGAGTAACCCAAATTTTAGTTCTGAGGTGTTGCTGCTAGGTGTTGTGTATGATTTAATATTGATTAGGTTGCTGAAACAGGCTGATTTTGTTTTTCTACTTTTACATTTAGTTCGGGGGAAAGACACAGTCTCAATACAGTTGAACCTGGGTGACGTCTCAAGACAGTTCGCAGACGGTCGGTTTAGCCTGTCTGTCTGCGGCCTGGTCCCGGCTCTGGATTGTCAGCAGCTATCTACACTACTCTGCCGACTAACTAAAAGACTATGTGCTATACTGCAAGAAAGTAAGGCAGCACCCTCCCGCGTGGGGTGGATACCATCCCTACCTATAAGACCAGGCTTGCCCTCAAAACGTAACCAATTGTCTATAAAGCCCACTTGATTTTCGGAACACCACTTGGACATCCAGCAGTTTAACGCCCAAAGTCTGCTGTAAGCTTCGTCGCCACGCCGCATTGGTATGGGACCAGAGCAGATTACGGCATCGGACATAGTCTGGGCCAGTTTAATCACCTCTGTAATATTACCCTTAGTTACCTCAGACTGCCGCAGACGAATATCATTGGCCCCTACATGAATGACTACCCTCGAATATCTCCTATTAGCTAACAGTCTAAGGTTGCCACTAATATCCGGCGCTCTGGCTCCCGATAAACAGCTAACTGTTACTGCCGGCGCCCCTAAAGGAGTAGCTAATTTCACGTGCCGAACAATAGAGTCTCCTATAACCAGAGCACTCTTAACAGGCTCCTCAGCGGGTGCTTCGCTGAGCGGGGCAAACCTGTTTGACACGCGAATCGGAGGAGCGTGGTGTCCCGGTGGGCTAGCTTTGGCCTCAGCGTTAGCATCAGCCTTAGCTTTCCGGCTATGACGCCGAGACGTCACCCATTCACCCCGCTGTGAGGGCTCTAACGCCGGAGTCGTGGGGGTGCTAACTCTCCCTAAGGCACCCGGAGTTGCTAACACTGAGTCTCGCTGTTTATCCCTCAACAATAATAAGCTCCGGATGCGCACTTCTAGCTGGTCCACTTTATCCACCAGAGAGCTAACTAGCTGACACTTACTACAAATACAACCACTATATTTATCGCTAGAGGTGGAAAAGGGCGTTAAACTAAACATGCCACACTCTGAGCAGGCAAAACAGCCAGTAGTAGCCATGGAATTGCAGGTACTTACCGCTTTTAGTGAATTTTAGTAACTTACACCAAGAACGTTACTCCAGGGTCCGGTGGCAGTTTTAGTGCCTCTGTAATGAATATTCCTGCGGAGACAATCTAAAAGATAGATCTATGGATGGTTAGTAGGTTATAAAAACAGATATAAATATAGAAATAACAATGGAAACGAGTAAACAGGAAAACCCGAGCGATCAAAACAGCTTCCAAACGGGTACAGAAACAGCCAAACGGGTTGCCAGATCCTCTAGTCTAAGAGAGTTGGAGCTGAGTAGCAATAAGGTACAGGACACAGGGGTTGAACTACTCTGTGCTGGGCTGCGAAATCCACATTGTAATCTTGAAAAGCTACAGTAAGTAATACATTTATTTTTAAATAATAAAATATATTTAGTTGTTAAATAAATGTTTTATTCTTTTTCTCTGTGTTAATAAATAAACAGCTGACTTATACATAAACTCCCATTCAATGCTGGATGTCTATATCACATCTCTTGAATCCACAAAAAAGGTGTTCAATATAATGTCACACAGCTCCAGGGACCTGGAGGTTGTGGGTTCGGGTTCCGCTCTGGGTGACTGTCTGTGAGGAGTGTGGTGTGTTCTCCCTGTGTCTGCGTGGGTTTCCTCCGGGTGACTGTCTGTGAGGAGTGTGGTGTGTTCTCCCTGTGTCTGTGTGGGTTTCCTCCGGGTGCTCCAGTTTCCTCCCACGGTCCAAAAACACACGCTACAGGTGGATTGGCAACTCAAAAGTGTCCGTAGGTGTGAGTATGTGAGTGAATGTGTGAGTGTATATCGCACTGTGAAGCCCCCTCCAGGGTGTGTTCCCACCTTGCGCCCAGTGACCCACCGCGACCCTGAACTGGATAAGTGCGTATGGACAATGAATGAATTATGGTTTTGTAAAAAAAAAATATATAAATAAGACTTTCTTAGTCACACACATTTACCGCCGAATATGCTCTAAGAAATATGCATTTATTGTTCCTCCAGTGTGTGCCGTTGTAAACTCACAGAGAAAAGCTGTGCAGCTCTTGCTTCAGCCATACACCCAAACTCCAATCTGAGAGAGCTTTACTTGAGTGGAAATAAGCTGCAGGACTCCGGCGTGAATGGGCTGCTTGCTTTAAAGAAGAATCAACATTCTAAACTGGACAAACTCATGTAAGTAATATCTTAGGAATAAAAAGATCATAAAAAGATCTATTTTTAGGAGGAACTCCAAATGCATTTGTTGATATGTAAACAGTTCAACTCTTTACAGTAATGGTGATAAGAACAAGGGGTAACAGTGTCTACAGTTCAAATATTAGTACAGCCATTATATGTTCTGTCCTGAACTGCATGTGGGGTCTGAGTTTTATAAATAATGTTTATGAAATTTTGTTTATGAAATGTAACAGTGTGAGGGGTTTTTAGAGGCAAAAAACATATAAAACCACACTGCCTTTAGTGACTTTATTTATATTAAGATTCACATTTGATATCTGCTCACATGCGGTGTAATAAAAAGAAAATTTAATGTAAACTCCTCCACACTCCTTGATATTTTAAGCTTTTAATCATTTATTTTTGTTTCTTATGCCTTGCCTTGCAGATGGTAGTTCTTACTGCTTTAATGGAGGAAACCCACGCGGACACGGGGAGAACACACCACACTCCTCACAGACAGTCACCCGGAGGAAACCCACGCGGACACGGGGAGAACACACCACACTCCTCACAGACAGTCACCCAGAGGAAACCCACGCGGACACGGGGAGAACACACCACACTCCTCACAGACAGTCACCCAGAGGAAACCCACGCGGACACAGGGAGAACACACCACACTCCTCACAGACAGTCACCCGGAGGAAACCCACGCGGACACGGGGAGAACACACCACACTCCTCACAGACAGTCACCCAGAGGAAACCCACGCGGACACAGGGAGAACACACCACACTCCTCACAGACAGTCACCCAGAGGAAACCCACGCGGACACGGGGAGAACACACCATACTCCTCACAGACAGTCACCCAGAGGAAACCCACGCAGACACAGAGAGAACACACCACACTCCTCACAGACAGTCACCCAGAGGAAACCCACGCGGACACAGGGAGAACACACCACACTCATCACAGACAGTCACCCGGAGGAAACCCATACAGACACAGGGAGAACACACCACACTCCTCACAGACAGTCACCTGGAGGAAACCCACGCAGACACAGGGAGAACACACCACACTCCTCACAGACAGTCACCCAGAGGAAACCCACGCGGACACAGGGAGAACACACCACACTCCTCACAGACAGTCACCCGGAGGAAACCCATACAGACACAGGGAGAACACACCACACTCCTCACAGACAGTCACCTGGAGGAAACCCACGCAGACACAGGGAGAACACACCACACTCCTCACAGACAGTCACCCAGAGGAAACCCACGCGGACACAGGGAGAACACACCAAATATATTTATATAAATTTGGAGAATCACATGTTGGATTTGTATAATTAATTTTTTTTGTTTTATATGTTTTTGACAGTGACATACTGTTATTTATAACAATTTACAAATGTAGCCTACACACCACTGCAAAGGATAGTAGTGGCCATAGTGGTCTGTGTTTGTGTTATAACTCAGGGAATGTAGAAAGAATATCTTTATAGAAATGTATAGAAATAAATGAACTGAAATGTGCATTATACAGTATAATTAGTTTTGTAAAGATTGATGTGTGAGCTACATACACATACCTACACACCACTACCTACACATTGGTGTAGGATCTCCTTTCGCAGAATATTTGAACAGGTTTTTCAATCTTGTATTATATTAGTTTCTATTCTATTCAGTTTCTTCTGTGTGATGTCATTACCACATCTAGTTGCTTTATCTTTGTGTGAAAGTCTACAGTGATTTTTCTCTTCTATATTAATAAGCCATTAAAAGTAAGTCTGAAAATCAAATAAAATATTTAAGATTTGTGTCATTTTTTTTTTTACAATAATAACATTTTTCTCTTGCCTTAAGGGCTTTATTTATCTCTGAGTCCAGTGAAGGAAGATACCCAGTGGTTATTTTAAGTATAAAATAATAAAATATTAAATGTTGTGCTGTTATAGTCTTTATAGTTTTTGCTATGACAGTTAATGAATTAATAACACTGGTCATGTTAAACATATACAATTAAAAATATGTATATAATGTACAACTGGAGCATCATATTTTATATTTTTCAAAATTATGTGTATAATTTTATTCAGAGGTTTCTGACACCCTTCCTCAACAGGGACCTCAGGAATGGTTCGTTTTGTTTGAAATGCATAGGCAATCAATGTCCACTAGGTGGCAACCCAGGCTAATAGACATGTATTTACCGAACTATGACGTTCATCCGATAAGCAGGTCTTTGTGTGTTAAAAACATAAAGATATGAAAATCTCCTTCTTTCATAAATAAAGCAGATACCGAGATATTCTTGCTAAATAATTTGAATAATTACCTTAGACTTTTTCAGAAAATTGCCATTTCCGAGATTCTTGGGTTTACATTTTTGAAAATATGAATCTTCCATCTGTGATGTAACCATTTAGCTTAATGAAAATCACATAGAATAAATTCTATATTAATTTAGGTAATCCCTGACAAATCACTGACAAAGATTCTGACCTCACATGTTTTCCAGTGTCCCGTCTCCAAATCCCCAGTCCTTTATAGGCTTCACTTTTCCTGTTTCCCAGTTTAGATTAACCTCTGACCCAGACTGACCACCTTTTGAAAGTCTGAGAATGTTGTTGTGACCCTGTGGTTTATGAGCGCTCTTCCAGACTCATCCAGACAAACTGACTGGCTGTTCTTGAGCAAATTGTCCCATTTCCTCTGATGTGAGGGGGGTGTTTGGCTCTGGAATATTTCCTCTGCCTGATGGTGTCATGTCTACTTCAACTCTATGGAGCTACTCTTATTTTCTGACCACTCTCTGACACTTAACTGCGTCTCAGTTCACAGTGACCATCCTACAGAGGCACTACTAGTTTACATGGAGATGGTACTTAATATTTCAGGTCTGTTTGATCATTTTTGGCCTAGATCAAAGGTATTTGTAGATTAGTAAGGTAGCTAGTTCTGCTAGCCGAGGCTATTGCTTTTAGCCTAAATAGCTAACAAGCCAAAATGCTAAGTTGTAATGATTCTCTTAATGTTAACGTTAGCAGGAGGAGGGCATGATTGTGGATTTGATAAGTGACCCAGTGCTGCCTACACAGCTTGCTGAAGGAGACTGGGAGCAAGGCAGCTTGTTACAAATTGGGAGAATACCCCAGAGTCAGTGCTGTAAAGGTTAGCATACTTACCACATGATTCACAAGGAGGTGACTGGGACTCTCCAAATACATCTGTGCTGGTAATTGTACCAGTGTCTCACACTTCAGTCATGTAGTGTGCCTGATGTAATAGTGTGTGTGTGTGTTTGTGTGTAATTTGCACATCTCAACAGCTTATAGTAGGCCATAGTTGTTACTGAAACATTCATTTTAATAGTCCTTAAAGCTGTGGATCCCAAGGTGTGGGTGGGGGGGGGGGGGGGTGGCACTCCCACTAGAGGAGAGAGCAAGGCCATTGAATGTACTCATTCACAATGTAACCATTAATGTGATATTTAGAATTATCACATATATAATACATGATAATTCCAAAGTAAAAGTCATTTGTCACTTTAAATTGCACTGCACTGCAGAAAAAGTTTGGGAACCATTAAAGGGTTAAACCTTCTCTGTCTGTATATTCTCAGTGCGTATCGCATACTGGACGTGAGGGGATTCCTGTCTCTTTAATAGACTGGGCCGCTACTGGGGAACGTGGAGCTGGGTGAAGTTTGTGAGGGGCCAGAATCCATCAGGTCTGCTGTTACGCAACCGCCCTCCCCCCAAACCCCTGGGCTCTGAGACGTCTGCGGAACCTTGAGAGGCCTGGAAATATTATGTCAACATCGGAGACAGACGGAGGCTCAAATCTTGCTCTTTTTCTCTGTGTTAATTTACAGTTGAAAGAGGCAGGAATGCGAGGCTACGGCGGCGTTTTATGAGCCTGCTGGAAAGCAGCTCGGAGAGAGTGAAGCACATTAGCCATTTCTTTCTTAGATTACGAGGCTTCCTATAGACCCTGACAGACGGAAACATGTGAAAGCAATAGGAGGCTGTCAGGCTGTAGTACTACGCCGTTATGTCATGTCTGGCTAATCCTGCTTTCCATCCCGGTCAGGTTTTCTTTCAAAACCTTTTTGGACCCTGCTCTGTTCTGATATTTGCATTTTGATGCTTCAGAACCATGTGGCCACTGAAATAGAAATTTAATAACTTAATATTATCAGTATCTTGAAGATTTCACTAGATTTCATTAGGGACAGTGAGTGGCAGGCAGTTACCTCAGCTCCCAGGGGCCGCTTGGGGGTTAGGTGCCTGCTCAAGAGCTCCTCAGATGTAGATGTTGAGGGTGAAGACAGTGTTGTCCCTCTCCCCCAGAAGAGTGTAGGCTCTTCACTTCAGGATCATGGAGCGGGAGAATCTTTTGGTCAGACTCTGTATTAATGCTCCAGCCGAGCCTTAAGAGTAAAGATGAGCTCATGGTTTGACCTGTGATCCCCAGGCCCTGCCACTCAGGCTGGTGTTCTCCTGGACGGGGCTCCGATCGATGGGCTGAGAAGCCTAATGTTGTCTGCTGGCGAGCTGGAGGACTTGCTTTTAAAGCCTGTAATGTGGGTCACCTGGGCATTCTTTAACAATAGTGAGCAGAGTTCACTTCCCAGAGCTGGGTCCAGTCTCTCTCTGAGAAGAGGAGTGCAGCCTCAGACTCTGACTCAGGCTAAGTCTCAGGGCCCAGGCTTAGGCTCAGGCTTAGAATCAGATTCAGAATCAGGCGTAGGCATAGGTTCAATCTCAGGATCACATTGAAGCCGGGACTCAGGCTCAGACTCATGCTAAGAATCTGGATTAGGCCTAGGTTCAAGCTTAGGATCAGACTCAGATCCAGAATAAGAATTGGACCAAAAACAGGCCCAGTCTCGGATTCAGGAGCCAGCTCATGTTCAGGAATCGAAATCAGGTGTAGGCTCAGGTTCAGTTTAGACTCAGGATAAGTCTTAGTTCATGCTCAGACTCAGGTCCACAGTTAGGCTCATGTCCAAGTTCAAGCTAAGTCTTAGGCTCATGTACAAGCTGAAGCCCAGGCTGAGATTCAAGCTTAGGCTCAGAATCAAGCCCAGACCAAAGTTCAAACTGAAGCTGAGGCTCAAGTTCAGATGAGTCTCAGGCTTAAGCCTGGGATGCTCTCTTTGTGTGCTCTCAGAATGCAGACCTTGACTTTAATGAACCTTGGGGACATTCCCTACAGCTCAGAGAGAAACGACAGAATGCGTCTCATATCGAGAGTCAGATTAGAGACGGAGGCGTAAAGGGACCTGGGCACGAGTGTTTAATGCTCAGAGCATTTCCTGACAATCTTCTAGGACAATGGTAGGAGTCATAGACCAGGTTGCCATGGGGACCGAGATATCCTGGCAGGAGATAGTCAACTAACATTACTCACTCTGAGATGAGGTTAAAACATTAGAAGAATTTTATAAAACAGCCTTTGCTTTGCCTTCAGTTTTTTTCAGGGAAGTTTTTCCAAAATATCTACAATTGAGTCTTAGAAGTTGGTTGCATTTTCTGCAGGCGTTCACGATCACATGATCCACAGAGGCTGTTTATGACCTTTGACCTATAAGTCTGTATGTTGGCTAATGTCAGGTGACATTAAAGGCTTGTGTAGGTGTAAAGCTTTGCTGACTTTTGGTAAATTGTCTCCAAAATGTCTATATTAGGTCAGTTCATCCCAGTAAGAACTTTCCTCTATTTAAAATCTGATACCGGCAAACACACACGCACACACACACACACACACACCCACGCACATTTAGAGAGCAAGTTTCTGTTAACATAATAAGCTGCTGTTATGAATTTGCAGCGTGCTACATGAAAACTTGGGGGATTTATATAAAACAGAGCGTCCGAGCTGTGGTCAGGGAAGAAAATTCCTCCGTGTTTACTGCGCCGCAAAACTGCAGCGCCACTTCCTTGTAGGCCCTCAGCGATTTGTATGGAGACGTCCAGAAGCGAAGGCTATTCTGAAAAGATTGGCTATGGATCCCAAAATCATCTTTCTGATAGCGGTCAGCACAGAATTAAAAAGGAATTTAATGTAGCGTCTGTGAGGAAAATACACACATTTATTTCTGTTTATTTACAGGAGTGTGTTAAGTTCAGACAACAACCTTCATTTAACGTGCAGTGTTTACTGCATTCACCCTGTACCTTTAAAAATAAACATATAAATAAATAAAAATTGATATTTAGAATGAATCAGAGCCACTATATATTTACAAGAATAGTTTTTTTTTAAAAAGCGGTTTTTCCAAAGTTCAGTTTTGTTATGTCACACTTCCCTGGCCCAGTGATGTGGAGGTCTGGGCTCTGAGACTTTGTTTGACGTTCAGTACTTTTCTGTCTATTTCCGTTTCTCAGTTAAGGCTTGGAGTTGTCAGATCTCTAGTGGACAGCAAAGCTTGATTTTCTCCTCTCTCTCAGAGATGGAAGCTTTAAGCACTGTTTATCTGTAATGGAGACGTTTTTAGGGCAGTACACTGGGTCTTGAAAATGAAGAACGTCTACTCGATCCTCCAGTAAAAGACAGTAAGTGCAATACATTTCGATTCGGCCATGGTCCTATCTGAAGGTTCTTCAGGCGAGAGCAACTCTGTGAGGTTCCAGCAGGTCTTCTTCTTTCTGGCCATCCATTACAGGAAGCGTGGAGTGCGTTTTGTCAGCGTGAATGACAGGACGAAGAGGATAAAGGGTCATTACTCCAGCCGCCCACCCCTCCCCTCACCTGCTAATCAATAAGCACGGGTCATTAGAATGAATAGATGGACACTGGCTTCACTTCGGACTCTCCCAGGGGAAATGAGGAGCGGGTTGAGGGAGCGAGGAACAGTCGAAAAGCTTCTGTAACGCTCCACCACTCACAGCTAACACCCAGCGGCCGGCAGCAGCGTGGTAAACCCGAGGCCACTCCGCTGCTGCTTTTAAAGCATTAAGAGAGAAGCCTGCTGTAATCAAATACTCAGGATCTCCCACAGGCTGGAAAACACAGTTAGCAGCGCGCAGGTGAGAACACAACACAAGTTTGGACGATTGAATACTTTGCAGAAAGACATGCTAATATGGCTAAGTTTCAGTAAAATCAAATAGCAGTCCGTTATGCAAATGACATCATGGTAACTAATGTGACCATTAGTGTTCTTTAACTCTTAGAAACTTTCAGTGATGCTTCTAAACCATTACACAAAGAGATAACAAATACTCCCCCTACTGTCTGCCCTGAAATCTGGCAGTCTGCTGATAGAGGAGTCCCGGTGGGTGCATATTCAAACTGTGCAGAGTGTAATTAGTCAGAGCACAATCTGAGCTCTTTGTGTGCTCAGTTTGGGGTGGTCAGCGCTGTGTTTAATCTTTTTTTATTTTTTCCTCACTAATATATCATACATTATAATTATCATACATAATAGAGTTGACAATAATATTAATATCGCCAGTGAGGACGATGCAAACGAGATGCTAATTCATTGCGAAATGAACACTCATTTATACGGTCAAAATTTTCTTCATCCCAGATCAGACCAAATCCAGATGGAAAGGTCACTGTAGGTCAGATATGTCCGACACATCTGGATGACTTCTAATTTTTAAGTGTCTTTAAACATGTCTTGTAAACGTGATTTACGTGGCTGACATTGTCGATGTCGTAAGGGCTAAAGAGCTTTTTAGAGAGGGCAGATATCGCACGTGCCTCACACACCAGATCCTCAGCAGATGGATCACAGAAGGTGTGGAGGCCGGTAAAGGTGGTGTGTGAGCTTAAACACAATATGGGCTAAAGTGGACACTCGCTCGTGCAACAGAGTGAGACATTTCGTAACACCAGTCCAACTCACCCCAAAATGTAGTGAACAGGGTGGTGCACTTTAGCTACACCACAGCACTATGCTGGAGGGATTTTTACCCCTCTAACCCACACTTGCCTCTGAGTATGGTTGTCTTAGGCTCTGGGCAGATGCATCAAAACATCCCATAGTGATTCATGCAATGTTCATTATTTATAACCAAATTCACAAAGTATAAATCTTGTCTACAAACGCCTGGACATAGCGTTTATCACTGGGATGAGCTCAACGTCGGTAAATTAAGGTCAAGAACTAATTACGAAAGTTTTGAATAAAATAAACTCATCCCATTGTAGTTTATTAGCATAAACTAGCATGCTAATTTAATCTGTATATTTATAAAAAATCAGCTTTAAGTGGTTGCATTGATTTCTTTAAACATCTAAAGCCTGTGGATTAGCCGTAACTGTGAGCAGGTGCCTGGGTTTAGCATCAGCTCCTAGGCTGGAGACGGTTCTGTTCCTATATAAATAACTCATTACTGCATATACGCTTAGGTATAAACTTAACATTCATTCATTCATCTGTAGTCTTCCAGATTCATTGGTGCAAAGACAAGTAGCCTGTCCATCTAGGGGAATCACAACCTCACCCAGTCACTCAACCAGACACACACACACACACCTGTGGATTATTTCACACACTCACCCAGTCACTCAACCAGACATACACACACACAGACACACACACACACCTGTGGAGTATTTCACACACTCACCCAGTCACTCAACCAGACATACACACACACACACACACACACACACCTGTGGAGTATTTCACACACTCACCCAGTCACTCAACCAGACATACACACACACACACACACACACACACACCTGTGGAGTATTTCACACACTCACCGAGTCACTCAACCAGACACACACACACACACACACACCTGTGGAGTATTTCACACACTCACCGAGTCACTCAACCAGACACACACACACACACACACAGCCACTCAACCAGACACACACACACACACCAGTGGAGTATTTCCCACACTCACCCAGTCACTCAACCAGACACACACACACACACACACACACACACACACACACACACACACACCTGTGGAGTATTTCACACACTCACCCAGTCACTCAACCAGACACACACACACACACACCTGTGGAGTATTTCACACACTCACACAGCCACTCAACCAGACACACACACACACACACACACCAGTGGAGTATTTCACACACTCACCCAGTCACTCAACCAGACACACACACACACACACACACACACACACACACACACCTGTGGAGTATTTCACACACTCACACAGCCACTCAACCAGACACACACACACACACACACACACACACACCAGTGGAGTATTTCACACACTCACCCAGTCACTCAACCAGACACACACACACACACACACACACACACACCTGTGGAGTATTTCACACACTCACTCAGTCATTAACACACTCACCCAGTCACTCACACTCATTCTCCACCAGTGAGCAAAAGCCTGCATGGTGTAATCCAAGAGACAAGTCTGAAAATTTCCCCCCTTCCCCGAGGCCCCGGTGGCTTTGTTACGCAGCAGGGGGCAGTTTGCCATTTTGCTGAGCTGGTTGAAGCTCTTCTGGTGGCCAAACCCCTGACCGAGACCCTTGTACACACCCGTTTGTAAACACAGGGCTGGGCAGCGAGGAGTGACCGTGTACGCTCCCCGCCGTAAGTCACAGAAGTTCCTTTTTGGACAGGGCTTTGGGAAAAGTCAAAAGGAAAAGTCGGGTGCCCGGAAAAAGAGGCGTGAGCAAATTTGGGAGGTTATTTTTGGAATGCCACGGGCGAGGAGCACCGCCCAGGCCTGCCTTCTGTCGCCATGGCGATGGCTGTTTTAGAATGCAGCTGCATGGAAAAAGTCTGCGGGACAGACAGGTGGTACACAGGAGAGTCCCGTGGCACAGAGCCGGCCCTTTTTCCCATGATCCCCCCCCACCCTTCGCTCCCTGCTGCTGCTGCCTGCTTCTGACCCTCGTACACCTTGCCTCTCCCCCAGGTCCTGCAACCCTCCCACCTTAAATACGTGACACAGGAGGAAAACAGGACGAACTAACAGTTAAGGCCATCTCTATCTGTCTGTCTGACTGCTGCATGTGTGTGTGTGTGTGTGTGTGTGTGTGTGTGTTTGTGTGTGCAATGAAAATACATAAATGGAAATTGTGAACCCAAGCTCAAAGTGGAGCGACAAAAATCAAAAAGGAGCGGAAGAAAATTACTTGACAACGTGAAATCTATCGAATCTCTGCTGTTCCTCTGTGAATGGAAAGTCTCCTCTGGTTTTGAGTCAGAAGGTTGCGGCGGATGTTTGTGATGGAGCAGTTGTAACAGGAGGAAGGACAGACGTTTTTATACAATTTGAGGTTTTCGGACTCCCACTCAGCTGGGAATTTCTCACCGTTACTTGCCTTAGAGATTCATGAAATGATTAGGGACTATTGGAGCAGCTGCACGTGGAATCAACGCTGGAGGGGGTGATGTTGTAGAAAACGGTAATTTTTGAAAAAATCCAACCAAAAAAGTCCCTTCCCTAAATTTTGCCCTCCTACCATCACTCTGCGAACCCCCCAAAGCACTACGGCTGAATCTCAAATAGCTTCCTCCACCCTACGTAGTGCACAACATAGGTCATAAAATAATGACATTGTGTTAATAATAAAGCCATTTCTGTCCCTGTCTAACATCTAGTGCACTGTCAGTGTATAGGGCTGTAGCCGAATAATCAGTGAAGGGCACTATTTAGGGAGTAGGGTGCTATTCAGGACAAAGTGTGCTTTACGCTGGGAATTTTTCCCTCCAGTGTGGCTGCTCCTTCCTGCGGTGAATGTATTTGTTCCTCCCTTTTTCCCCTTCATCCCCTCCATGACCCCTTTGTGGGGGTATGGGGGGATGATCAGATATTTATGTCATCAGAGCATTTATTTTACTGGTTGACTTTGGCATGTAAAAATATTTCAAGAAACACAACAGGAAGTGTTTTTTTTTGTAAAAATCACTTAATCCATTTTTAAAGAAACACTAGGTAAGGCTTTGCGTTTTCACTCCTGTGCTCCATTTGCAGGTGCAGAGTTTAATTCACAGCATGAGGCAGTTTCCTACCCTCTTCTTAATGTTACATAGTGGAGTTTCTGCAGTGCTGAGCCTGGAGTAGCAACGACTGAGGGTCTATTCTCCCTAATACAGCTCAGTTGAGCATCACAGTGATTTTGAAGCTGTACTTCTAAGGTAAAAATACTAACTAGCGTTACTTTAAGGTCAGAGGGGATTACAGCCCCAGCATTGGGCTGTAGGACAGTGGAACTGCATTCTTTACTGTGATGGAGCACCATGCGTTACCTTTGTGATGCAGAACTAATCCTCCAAAAATCACTGCCTGACTTCCCTAACACTCTCCTGCCTGAATGCCATCAAATCCTCACAGCGATGTTACACCATCTCCCAGAAGAGTGGTCTGCTGTTACACGAACAACGAGGGTAAACAGTCAGACTAGATTCAGCCTACAAATCAACACCCAGCTCCAGATATCGTTTAAATAATAGTTTTTTTATTCATTTCGTTAGCAGAAAGCATACTGTATACATAAAATACCCTTGAGATTTCTATAAATATTTCATGTTAGAGAAGATACAAGATTGAATTCACTGTGTGCCTAGTCTGGAGGGAAGAGAAAAGAGAATACAGTCAGCCTGTTGAGCTGAGCCGATGCAAAATAAGGCACAGGGACAGGGTCTCTTACACACGATCATGCATTCATATAGAGGAAGAAGAAAATATCCCAAGGTATCCATGTCATAAGAAGGAACAGAAACGTCGGCTATCCATATTAAGTGCATGCGTTAGAAAGACAATTTATTTTTAAATTCGACAGATAAGACGAGAGCCTTCAACATCAGGAGACCTCTCTGGTTTGGTCTTTGGGCCTTACACAGGATGGAAACCAGTGGTTCTCAGTCACAGTCTTGGACGTTCCTACTTGCGTTTTCTTTTGATTGTAATCACAATATCGGGTTTTCTTTATTAAGTCCAGTAGCGGAGTAGGGGGTGGGCGGGCTTATAGCACCACAGCTATAGCCATTGGAGGCCAATCATCATGCCCCACTAAACCAATGCTTCTACAGCTGTGATCTCCAAAGGGCAAAGGCATGTTTCTGCTGTGCAGCACAGGGCAGTTTGGGCATTTCCGAACTGGTTTAATGCTGGTACATTTACTGTAAATGTTCCTCTCCAGAATGTGTGGCTTTTATTGTTGATAGAATGATGCATATAGATATCACTGTCATATTTTAACAGTCCATAAACTGTATGGGGAAAAAAAACCTTATATAAGTTCTATTAGAGCAATAGTGATTACTTTATTTAAAGTTATAATATAAAAGATTTCCTTAACTCCATCTTAACTCCCTCTTTACTCACTACTGCCCACAGCAGAGAAGACACACACCTGTCCAGGACTGGGAATAAGAAGCATGGTCCTAGATATCTAGCCTACACAGATTAGTGGAAGAGAGACTCTAAAATATAGAAGACGTATTCATTACATGGTAAAATCCTTTGGTGTCGTGTCATTTATTGCTGCTGGACGTTGTCTCCGTAAACCGTACATCAACCCCTATGTATAACCACGTGAATATTAGTAATAATATGTTCATTGAGGCTGTTATACTTCTGCACCATCTCTGGGAAAAAGAAGCCAAATGGCAGTTTAATTATTAATAATTTCATGTTCCTGAAGCGCATCTGGAAATGTCGAGCCTTAGCCCTGAAGGCTAATAATATAAGGCCTAGACTTGGGCGGTATCTCTGTCAAAAACGATTGGGATTAAGCTGTTTGTTTCCTGTGGGTGTGTTTTTGTTGTAGCGCCATTATAAAATGCCCTTCCCGTACTGGTCTAGTCTCAAACTAGGCTAGTTTTTCAGTGAGAATAATGACAAAAGATTAGATTCTAGGAAAGGTTGGCTTCTTCAGCCAGGGTTTGGTCTGTGAACTGCAGCTAGGTGTCACACAGTTCTTAGCACAAACCTGCTGTGAACTCTGCCTGGACAAACCATAGGGCTGAGTGCCATTTCAAACAAAAAAGATGGAGTGATAGTCATTGCGCTTTAACCACTGAGCTCCAATGGATGGATGGTGTGGGGTGTGAGTGGGGTGTCGGGGAGGTAGAGGTGGTCCAACGTCACTGAGAGACTACACGCTTTACAAGGAACAAGGACAGGTGATTAAGGCATATGTACAGCATTATTAAACATACATATTTCAACATAATTCGCGGCAGACGTCTTTATATGTATATGCCATGGTATAAAAAACAAAATGGAGGAAAATAATAAAACAAGGTCTAAACACTGGTCTACTTTATTCACACATTCCTACACATTTCCAGCCTTTTGTATTTACTGTAAACAAACGAGCGACTGAATTAAAAAAGGTATAAAAAGGAAGTAAAGATAAAGAAGAAGAAAGGAATTGCATCCTGGTTTGTGCTTGCCGCAAGGCACTGCAGTATCTGCCGCCGCGTGATGAAGCCTTGGTCCTGACCGCCCGGACGTACCGCTTCATCACGAAGAGCTGAGAACAAGGTCTCGGCAGAATCTTGGTCCGCAAAAAGAGTGAGTTCGATTTTAAGGCAAGAGCTAAACGAGAAATAAGAGGAGAACAGTCACGGAGGGCGCTTCTTCGCACCTGCTTGTGTTTAAGGCCGTTCATGTGAAACATTCAGTCAAGTGTAGTTGTTTCTATTGATTTGTCAGCTGTGAACACCCAGACTCCAGGTGTGTCCAGGTGTGGACGGGGTGGGGGTCAGAGGGAAGACTTGGTCTTGGTCCCTACTTTCGTCGAACGTCTCTGCCGCTGTCTACGAGTGACTGTGGGCGGAAATGCTGGACAAGTCGTTCCTGATTATTTCATTGACTGTGAACACAAGAAGACACAGAAATGAGGATTAATGTGTGTACAGTAGACAGCACATTCAAAACACAAATATGATTGGCCCGTGTCATTACATATTGAATATGGCTGGCCAGTATAATTACATATTTAATATTATAGGCAAGTATCATTAAATACTAAATCTGATTGGCCATTATCATTAAATATTGAATATCATTGGCCAGTCTTGGATATGATTGGCCAGTATCATTAAATACTGGATTTGATTGGTCGGTATATTTGAATATGGAATATGACTGACCAACGTAATGAAATATTAAATATGATTGGCCGGACTCATTGAATATTCATGTGGTACACATTATATATTCAGAATAATGGAATGAGAGAGTATCAATGAATTTGCTTAATATCATAGTTCATAAATAATAAAGATAAATATTAAGAACAATTAGGCGCAGCAGGTAGTGTCACAGTCACACAGCTCCAGGGACCTGGAGGTTGTGGGTTCGATTCCCGCTCCGGGTGACTGTCTGTGAGGAGTGTGGCGTGTTCTCCCTGTGTCTGCGTGGGTTTCCTCCGGGTGCTCCGGTTTCCTCCCACAGTCCAAAAAAAAAAAAAAAAAAAAAAAAACACACATTGGTAGGTGGATTGGTGACTCAAAAGTGTCTATAGGTGTGAGTGTGTGTGTGTTGCCCTGTGAAGGACTGGCGCCCCCTCCAGGGTGTATCCCTGCCTTGCGCCCAATGATTCCAGGTAGTCTCTGGACCCACCGCGACCCTGAACTGGATAAGGGTTACAGATAATGAAGGAATGAATTAAGAACAATTATTCAAGTAAACACAACAAACACATGTTTCTTGAACTGTGATTAAACCTAGTCCTGGACTCTTGGAATTGGCCTAGAAAACATCTTAAAAGTCTATAAAATATTATACAGATGAGGCTTCTAGTTACTGCACTAAGAACTAAGGACTAGCGCCGAGGCGAGGGTTAAACCTCTGAATCCAGAGCCTTAACCCAGGACACACAATGTTAGTCTTTGTTGGATGTTTTTCTGTGATTGTTTAAGCCCTACATGAGTCAGAAGGGTAGAGTGGCAGATTTGTCCTGGAGTGTGTTGTGCTCCCGCGCCTTTCCCACACTCTTTGAGCCAGACTTCTGAGTGTTTTTATCAGCTGTGTTCTTTGGCTGCATCCAGGGAAGTGACTGCAGAGAATCTCAGTCAGAGGCCAGGTGACCCTGAGAGTGTGGCATCCCCTAAAAGGCCAGAGCTGATAACAGCAGCACCAAAAAAAAAAAAAAACGAATTCCACACAATAGAAGCATGTCACTAGACTATGATAATATTATAATATAATAATGATACTGTGTAATATAATACTGTGTAAAAAGAAAAAAAAAACACACCTGGCTTTATTCATTTTCCAATCAAAACAGCCATTAAGCCTGTAGTTACTCATTACACAGTCGTAGAATAACGAGCGAGAAAATGAGAATCCTGACAGCCATGCAAGAGTGACCTGGCAAGCCACCAAATCAGTCCCTATCTAATACACACCATTATAGAAATCACTCCAGAGACCTGATCCGAGCATCATTGGTATTACCTGGACCACAAGAAAAAAAAAAAAACACAAAAAACACAATCGCACACACTACCACCCGCCTCAGGAGGGTGGGGGCGAGTGTGTACTTCCTCTGAGACATGTGAAACCAGCCCAAGCCCTTTTTCTTGAACTGCTGATAAAATGACACCACAGAACATATAAGGCCTTTAAAGGAGAATGCAAACCGCCCAGATCTGTCAGATCAGCAAACAGACCTCCATACTATCCAGGCCAATGGGCAGAGATTTGGGAGAGGGGGTTTGATATGGGGCTGACTGCGGGTGATATCTCCAGGCTTAGACCACTGCTGTACACTCGGGACCTCAACTTCTAAGACTGGAATGTATATGTCTGTGAATGTTTTTGCTAGAGTTTCCTGCCTTCATTCCCGACGCAACTATGATTATCTTGTACGTAGTGTTGAATTTAACTCGGAATTAAATGCCCTTTAACCTTTTCACAGTACTGTACATAGGGTTTGTACTTTATTCGTCATTATAGTGTCATTTATATTAACAGACCACCAATAACAAAGCCTTATCAGCTTATCCAGACACACACACACTTACATGTATGCACAGAGCTCCAAATCCGTTTTCCTACATTAGGGCAGTCCCTGTGGAAAACAGGAGGCTAAGCCAACACTGCTGGCTGTTTGTACCTGCTGCTGCTCGGAGCAAAACAGGCATTTACATGCCAAGCTCGCCACCTTCCCCCCCCCTTGCATCTCACAAAACAAACCACAGAAGCATGCTCATAATTACATGATCAAATTTTTATGCGCCGTTGGAAAGGCTGGGATGTACACACAAGGTTCAAAGTGCCCCAGGTAACACAGAGTGGAGAGGACAAAGGCGATCAGCAGCTCAGCAGCAAACAGCGCGACAAGGTTTTGTTTTCAGAGGAAAAGCCTTCGCTTCCTTTTCACCCGTGTGAGTCGTGGCAACTGTCGGGGCTTCTCCGAAATATTCACACCTACACGGCAACCACAACACTGCACTGTTTTGCTTTATCAACTAATAGTTTCCATTTCCAAGCCCTCAGCTTTTCCACTGATACAAAAAAAGAAAAGCACGAGAACTGGAAAAAAAAAGAAAAGAGAGATTTACGCCAGCAAGGTGTCCAGAGGTCTCTAATCACACCCTGCTGACATTCAGAACAGCCACTGAAACAGGATGTTGTAAACTGTCAAACCTCAAAGCTACAGGCATGTCTATTTATAGCTCTGCATTAATATTAGTTCATCAAGACAATAAAACAGAACAAAGGGGGAAAAAGAGAAAGACTGTGATGGCGACGGTCGGAGGAGATTGTCCAGTGTGGGAGTGTTACAGACGCAGACTGCAGTCACTTGGGGTCAAACTTGGAGTCCTGCCCTGCTAAGCTCACCTGATGCAATCCGTTGTAACAATCTCTGGCATTAATAAGTAATAAGACACAGGTTCGTTTTCACAACAGTCTTCAACAAATAGGTCTTAAACATTGACGCTCAGCTGTCACTGTGTTGTGCACAGAATAAAGCCACAAAAGCATATCTTCCTCATTACTGGTTTATTCAGTTGAGCTCCTTCTTACTGATATAATGCAATATCAATATATATCGCAATATAAAATGTTTTATAATAACAATTATATGATTTTTATACACATTTTTAATATTTCAGTGCATATTATTTACAGCATCTGAGGTTGTTGTTTGCTGGTGTTGTCGTGTTGCCTTCAGTTATTGGCAGTTTTTATGTGGCTTTTTTATTGCTCATAACAATATCGGAATTATATCGTATTGACCAAAATTAGGAAATATATTGTGATATAAATGTTGGCCATATCGTCCAGCTCTATGCTCTGGTGAGATTGCTAAGAAATAGAAAGAAACTGATCAATTAAAGAAGTAAAAAAACAAAAAATAACAGCTGTAAATGAAAAAAAAACCCCCAAACCTGAATTTATTACATTACTTTTTCACTATTAATATTGGGCACTAGGTCAAATTTGACACAACAGCAAACATCATTTGAACACAACGGCTGTCCTTCAAACTCTGTGAAATCTTCTTCCCTTCTACTGTAAAGTTACTATTTTCTTTGGACAGCGATGATATAAAGAACTGTGTTTTTAGCTGTGTGTGCTTTTGTTAGTCTACTGCTCATTGACTTATCCATTGTCTTCTGTAGAAACTGTGCACTGCTGAACTACACTAAAGCCTCACCGCTGGCTGCGCACCTGGGATGTGGAGCTTGGAGCAAAGCCCTGAGCTGCACAGACTGAGGCAGAGCTGCTACCACATGGTTAATCTCAGTGAGTAGGCCAAGGTGTGCTGATAGGAATAAAGGGCTGGGGAGAGTTGAAGAGAGAGAAAGTAACATCTCACACTGATGTTGCCAATATTATTGATAGCACTGGTGTGTTTTCTGCTTGACTTCATCCTAGAAGTGTGTGAGGGTCAAACTGGGAAAACACACTGAAATGAATGGGGTTTTAATTTAACGTGTAATTAAATTATATGAGAAAATATAAAAAGAAAAACAGATAAAGAGGACAAAAATTGATCAGCACAAGACTGTCAGTTTGGCTTAGACAGTAATGCAAATTCACACTTCCTCCCACACACACCCACACAGAAGCTTGGCTACAGACTGAGCATCTCGGAGTGTGACAGAACACAGAAGGTTTGGTTTATTAAAACATGTTTCATCCCTGCAGTGTGCCAGTCTGTGACAGTGTCACTGCCAACACACACACACACAAACGTGACTACAGCGAGTAAACCTCCCCCCTCCCTGCCCGTTTTCCTTTAAGGTGTGGTCCATCAAACCTGAGCGTGTCCCAGGCACCTGCTAATCTCCTCCTCCACACACGGAGCAGTGACCGGCCACTGACGTCCACTCCTCTAAAAATACACAGCGCGGGAATTCCAGTTCTGCTTCATTTCTGCAACGCCGTGCTTTACTTTACTGCTATGACTCTGATGCACTGTCAGCACTGATGTCAGTTTGCTTAGTTTCCATTGCTGACAATCTGGGGGGACACAACACGTGTGTGCAACGCTCTGGGAAAAATATATATATAATCCAGCACCGATAATAATACACAGGAGATGAGAACAGGACTCACTCCTCCTCTACTGTAGAGGCAGTAAACTCTGTAATCTGGTTAATACGGTTTACACACTTCGGGAATCTACATTCTTATCAAAGTAACAAGGTCATAAGGACGTTTTGGGGGCCCCGGAGAAGTTCATCTGAGCCCAGGAGACCTAAAAAGCCTTGCTCCCTCTTTTCCATATCTCTGCTCATGGTGATAGCTAACACAGGCATCTGTTAGCTGATGTGACAGATCTGGGTGGTTTACATTCTCCTCTGATGCGTTAAGCTGTTCAGTGGCATTGAGTTAGCGTCGGTTTGAAAAGAATTCACAGAGGAGTACCAAGGAAGAACATACTCGGAGGAAGCTCCCATGCTCTGTTCTGATTGGAAGAGGCTCACTGGAAGTCAGGAAAGACTCAGGGAGTCTACATAATAAATAAATAAATAAATAAATAAATAAATAAATGAAAAAGAAGGTTTGTGGTTTGAGGCCTTTTCCGGGACCCCTGGAACAACGAACCATGAAGTGAAAAAGGGGAAATCTGAAGACAAGCATAAGCACCAACACCCAGATACACTTTCAGCTACACAGCTTGAGCCTGGTTAGCGGATCATTACAGCTCCACTCGAGCCTAATTTCACACCTCTAACAGCCAACAACACTGGCAACACGGAGAGCAGGAAGGGGTGGAGTAGGAGAAGAAAAGCAAGCAGAAAGAGGTGCGAGGGGAGAGAGGAGAGCCTGTGGTTTGGTGGAGATGGACGACCGTCGCGCCTGGTCAGTCCTGCGCGTGAAACCCGATTCTGATGATGAGAATGAGGGGAAGCTAACTGGAGCGTTTTAACCCCGTGGTGAAATCTGCAGGTCCGGCCTGCAGTGAGACAGAGTGTAGGGCTGGTGTTTTAGTCTTTGCCTGTGGTCGTATGCAAATGTTCCAGTGGCCCTTGTCAAATTAGGTTTTGCTTGACTTTTTGGAGCGAAAATAAATCAACAGCAGGGTTATTCAAACTGTGTCCTCTGGAGACGACCATTGTCATTTGTTTTTAAAGAAGCTTCTCCTCAACTAAAAGAAACTTATACATACTTGTGTATGTATAAAACAATTAGGTCCAATCATCCTATCTGTGACTGTCTGTGAGGAGTGTGGTGTGTTCTCCCTGTGTCTGCGTGGGTTTCCTCCGGGTGACTGTCTGTGAGGAGTGTGGTGTGTTCTCCCTGTGTCTGCGTGGGTTTCCTCCGGGTGACTGTCTGTGAGGAGTGTGGTGTGTTCTCCCTGTGTCTGCGTGGGTTTCCTCCGGGTGACTGTCTGTGAGGAGTGTGGTGTGTTCTCCCTGTGTCTGCGTGGGTTTCCTCCGGGTGACTGTCTGTGAGGAGTGTGGTGTGTTCTTCCTGTGTCTGCGTGGGTTTCCAACGGGGGACTGTCTGTGAGGAGTGTGGTGTGTTCTCCCTGTGTCTGCGTGGGTTTCCGCCGGGTGACTGTCTGTGAGGAGTGTGGTGTGTTCTCCCTGTGTCTGCGTGGGTTTCCTCCGGGTGACTGTGAGGAGTGTGGTGTGTTCTCCCTGTGCCTGCGTGGGTTTCCGCCGGGTGACTGTCTGTGAGGAGTGTGGTGTGTTCTCCCTGTGTCTGCGTGGGTTTCCTCCGGGTGACTGTCTGTGAGGAGTGTGGTGTGTTCTTCCTGTGTCTGCGTGGGTTTTCTCCGGGTGCTCCTGTTTCCTCCCACAGTCCAAAAAACACACGTTGGTAGGGGGATTGGTGCCTCAAAATTGTCCGTAGGTGTGAATGTGTGTGTGTTGCCCTGTGAAGGACTGGCGCCCCCTCCAGGGTGTATTCCCGCCTTGCGCCCAGTGAATTCCCGCCTTGCGCCTTGCGCTCAGTGGACCCACCGCGACCCTGAATTGGATAAGGGTTACAGATAATGGATGGATTGATGGAATTTAATATTTTTACTAATCTCAAAACTCTTCAGTGCCCCCCCCCCCCTTTCTGTTTGTGTGAAGAAAATGGATACAGCCAAATCCGAACCTGCTTTTATCAAAACAGTAATCTCTCAGAATCCCCAAAACCTCCTCAATCTGCCGAGAATGTCTTCACTGCAAGCGGTGAAAAATTTTTTTGCAGAGATCCTTTAATATTACGCAATTGCTGTGATTCTTACAGCAGATATGATCTACTAATTCCTCCTCATTGGATTTAATCCTCATTACTAATTAATCCTGAGACATCTGAGAGACACAGGAGTGAAAACATCTCCAGCACATTTCTATCAGGATCGCAGACTACCACTGTCTTTTTTTTTTGCTTTGAAATCGTATCTGTTCAATGGAAGAGCAGCTTTCACAGAAACGCTTTAACCTTGTTTGAACTGCCCGTGAAATTGATTTGGCAAAGGAAGCTTAACTCTGAATTTGATGCTGTAGGAGAAGGGCAATTGAATTTCCTGCTACATATTACTTATTGTTTCCCCACAATATCAAATCTGCTCTCGCTTTCAGCTGAAAGGCTAATGGGCTATCCGCAACCTCCCACGCGCTAGAGCGCGGCAGGGAGGCGGCCCTGAGAGCCCCGCGTGCCAACTCTCGCCTTAACCCCGTGGAGAGGAACGTTAAGAAGGGTTAAGGAAGCACAAAACACAAACGCACAGATCAGTGGCTAATCGGCTCTTCGGCGCAACACTCCGCCAGAACTGGGTGAGCCATGGATCACGTTCTGAAAAACTGTCGATGCAGAGAATCCTGCGCTGCCCATGTGGAAGCATTCAGCTCAGAGACTGACAGCACGGAGAAGAAAAGAGAGAGGAGGGGGACTGAGGGGAATGGAGGGAGTGTTTGTTTAAATATGGCTTTGAATAAAGAGAGAGTGTGCGAGAAAGCGAGAGGTAAATGTACTGGTGGTGGATCTTAAAGGAGTTTCCCTAGGCCTCTGCTTCTGCTCTCATTCACCATCACAGAGCTCAGTAGGAGGAGGGGGAAGACCGCAGCAGCTCTAAAGGCCAGAGTGCACTGACCCAACAAACAAAAAAAAAACCCACAAACATTAGCAAAATACTAGCATACCAAAACACTCGGGAGGATGCAGCATATCTGTCTGTGATTGGTCGGGAAACACCACAATAAAACTGCTGCAGGCAAATACAACCCCCCCCCCCCACCCCCCGTGTTTATAATGTTCAGAGAAGAACCGATATGCTAAGGTGGTGAGATGGAGGCTGCTAGCCGAATTGCTAATGTGTCTGGGGAACGCAATTTACATCAGCCCAACAGGGACATCTCCAGCCCAGCCTGGGGCTTCAGCAACTGCTGTGTAAAGATGTTTGTCAGCGCTCTCAGGCTGAACTGGGATGAGTCTGTGAGGTCCCTATGATCAAACCACCTTCCAGTGTCGTGGTCTCCTGACGTTTCTCTGAGGAAAAGGACAGCCATTTCCTCTTAAGGACTTTTCCCCTGCAAGGCTGTCCAGGTGGTCTGGCTCACGTCCTTCACCTGTTGGAGTGAGGGGCGGCCTCCGAACTGGTTTACTGTGTGTGTGTGTGTGTGAGGAAACAAAAGTGCACTGTGAGTCTCCGGAGCCTGATCAATTACAACTGTTGCCAGGGTGAGTGAGGAAGCCCAGGAGACACCAGAGTCTGCTCGACCCAGACGAGAAAGAAAGAAAAACAAAACCCTGCACAAAACACGCACGATCTTGTATCTGTGAGTTGTGGGGACATCAACCCTAACCCTAACCATAACCCAACCTTAAAACATGTCTCCACCTCAACATGTAACTATTTACATTGTGGGGACCCGCTGGTGGTGAAGAAGTGCCCACAGTGTGAGTGTGTAAACAGGCTTTGGTCCCCACTATGTGATATATTCACACACACACACTGGGAGAACACTAGAAACACAGCCTCCAGAATTAGCCGGCCAATCTAACAACAACAGTTCCACCCTCTGTAAAGACAGCCCTGTTTACATTGGCTTGCCTTGAAACAGGCCCATGTCCTTTGATCCACCGAGCTTTGGTGTGTCTCCCTATCACACTCGTCTCGTCATCCCTCTGTCTCTCTCTTTCTCTCTCTCTCTTCGTTATCTCCCCCTCCCTCCTCAACTCTGCTCACTTCCTCTCTGTCCCGAGGGACGGTGAGGTGTGCGGCCTCCTTGGGAGTGGTGTGTGCGGTGGGGAAGGTGTTTACATGGTTAGGGCCTACTCTCATGTGCCCTAATCAGAGATGTGCAGAAATTATTCACAATTTGCCGCACTGCACAACACCGTCCACTACAGTGTTACGCCAAGGATAAGTGACAGTTTTCAAACTGTGGGGAGGACTGGGGAACAAGGGATGACCGGGTGAGGGGTGAGGTATTACAAAATAGTTTCCGTTTTCATAAAAAAATATTATTTTTGTCTAATTTAGTAATTCTTATAATAAAGAGCCATCAACAGAGTTTATGAGAGAGGTAGCATTCAGGAGTTTAAGCTGCTGGACCCTGGATGTGCTCCCTCTAGTGGGGAAACACATATTCCCATTGTGTTAAACATGAGCGAGTGAGTGAGCAGTGAGTTTTGATCTAAAACGCAGAAACACAAACAGAATTCATACTTCGACTGTTACTACTCTTAACTCTATTGTGACATCAGCGCAAAACCAAACCCAGTGCTTCAGCTCCACATGCTTTAGCTGATCGACTGCATTTGGAAGCAGACAAAGTGTGAGAATGAAAAAGGATGGCTTTAGCAAGGCTTCCTGCCTGAATAAACAGGGGGACTTCTAAACTCCTGCCTTCGTGGCTTTGCTGCGTCTTGCAGATGGACGTAAAAGGCATGTCTGCTCGATGAGATATGGGTTAAAAATGAAAAACGTCTGCTAGCCTCAGTCAGTGAAGGTTCACGGCAAAAACTCTTTGGCCATCAGATAAGCGGCGTTTGATGAATACTGACCTGGAAAGCGGCTCGGCGACGGCGTCCGCGAAAGGCGGATAGTCATCTAGTGTTCAAATATGGTGGAAAAGCAGGAGCATATTGAAGCAATCTCGTGTTTGGGGTACGATATAAAGGTCGGAGTGAGAATTTGGCACTACACCTGCGTGTAAATGGGATTTATGACATCAGCATGTGTACTCTGGCTCTTTAAATCACCTGTACCCCGTCAGTCTTAATGTCAGATTTCAAATCAGACTTTATTCCTTCTTATATAAAACACTTCTATACGCCGCACGTTCTGCTTCCAGAAAGGCTTACATCAGAGCCAGCTTTATTGGTCTCTATCCATCACAGGGAGCGAGTGCTTGGAGGTGCCTTAGCCGTCTGACTGAGCAGAGACTCTTGGCCGCACGCCTCATGCCTGACCACTTCTCTATATCCAGAGAGAGAAAGGAAGCTGAGGAACAGTTTAAATTTATTTATTTATTTATTATCACATCAGACCTGGGGCACTCTGAGCACTCCTCCTTGGCTGGGGGCACACGTTCTCATTGAGGTCACCGAGTTCTGGAAGTGCTACAAGCTCTGTCTCTCTCAAACCAACGGTGCGTGATAAAAATCGATATATATTGTAGCACCCTATTTTTAGCCTGCACCTGCACTCTCATATGTGTGGTCAATAGCGCTGGACGTTTCCAACTTCGCGTCAAACTACGCAACTAAGAGAATAAGATTTAAAGCCGCCACATACACAGAAAAAGGAGGGGTTCGATTCCCTGTCCAGGCAGGAACACCAGAGCTAGTGAAGATCATACAAAAAGGCTGTGAAAAGCCTCTGAAATGTTTAAATGTACTTTAGACCGACACACACTCACATCTACAGACAATGTGGTTTTAATCACAGAGCCTTTCTGAGGGGTGAGATCTCAGGAACTGTTTCAATGCTTTCATTCGTCTTGACAATGAATCCATTCAAATCACATTGTATTTATTTCTTGTCTCCCACGTTATCTTTGTATATCCTCGCTTTTAAAGCACTCGAAATGTCCGCAGTATATGAAAGATCCTTTCAATAAACTTGCCTGGCCGTTCACACAGTCCTGTATGCATGGCCTGACCCCTACAACTTCCTCAGATATCACCCCATCATGAAGACATTAAAAACAGGAATGCCACTGATGCTGTGCCTAATGGTTTAAAAAGTCATGAATGGTGAAATGGTTGAGATATTTTAAGGCCATCTGCTGGTGTTCCCCCATAGTTTTCATACCATTGCTCTTGGATACTCTTTTTTCCACTGCCTCGTTTCAGGACCGCCTTAAATGCCTATATCAGTCCTACATCTGGACCCTCTGAAATAGCCATTCAGCATCGCATGACCAGAGGAATCCACTGGAGACCACTGATCATCTGCTCTAGCTCCTACACACAAACACGTGCCCAGATAAAAAACTAAGGAAATAGACATATTCCTGCCTATCACTGCAGCTAACGGAGACAACAGACTTTATCCCAGGACTTTGAACACACACACACACACCGATACACACACACCTGCAGCAATATGGCACTGTCATACGTAAATCACAGCCCTGCCTTCACCAGGTTACGGCCATAGGATTTCATCACCTGCAGATTTAATACTGACTCTGGCTCCGTGAGCGTTCTGTCTGAGTGCCTTAGCAGAGGAAGGGACCGTGAATCCAGTATAAATCTCACAGCTTTAACATAAACACCTATGACAAGGCTCCACGCTCACAATTTGGCCCAATTTCACAAAAACAACGTGCTTGAGCCCTCGCCACGATTATCGCCATGCCACGTGGAAGACGGACGACTGGGCGGTGGGTCAAATAACTGTCTCTAACTCAGGGACTGTGGAGTAAGACGTCACACATTGCTTCTCTCTAAAAAGATGTAGATTACTGTGGGATATTGAAAGTATGACTTTAATATATAGAAAGAGATAAAGGTTTGATATTGTTTTTAATGTAGGCGTGAGTGAATGGGTGAGTGTGTGAAACTGTCTATCGGTCTGACTGTGAGTAACTGGGTGAGTGTGTGATATTGTCCACAGGTGCGAGTGTGTGAGTGACTGGGTGAGTGTGTGATATTGTCCACAGGTGCGAGTGTGTGAGTGACTGGGTGAGTGTGTGAAATTGTCCACAGGTGTGACTGTGTGAGTGACTGAGTGAGTGTGTGATATTCTCCACAGGTGCGAGTGTGTGAGTGACTGGGTGAGTGTGTGAAATTGTCCACAGGTGCGAGTGTGTGAGTGACTGGGTGAGTGTGTGATATTGTCCACAGGTGCGAGTGTGTGAGTGACTGGGTGAGTGTGTGATATTGTCCACAGGTGCGAGTGTGTGAGTGACTGGGTGAGTGTGTGATATTGTCCACAGGTGCGAGTGTGTGAAATTGTCCACAGGTGCGAGTGTGTGAGTGACTGGGTGAGTGTGTGAAATTGTCCACAGGTGCGAGTGTGTGAGTGACTGGGTGAGTGTGTGAAATTGTCCACAGGTGCGAGTGTGTGAGTGACTGGGTGAGTGTGTGAAATTGTCCACAGGTGTGAGTGTGTGATATTGTCCATAGATGTGACTGTGTGAGTAACTGGGTGTGTGTGTGAAATTGTCCACAGGTGCGAGTGTGTGAGTGACTGGGAGAGTGTGTGAAATTGTCCATAGGTGTGAGTGTGAGAGTGACTGGGTGAGTGTGTGATATTGTCCATAGATGTGACTGTGTGAGTGACTGGGTGAGTGTGTTAAATTGTCCATAAGTGTGAGTGTGATTGGGTGAGTGTGTGAAATTGTCCACAGATGTGAGTGTGTGAGTGACTGAGTGAGTGTGTGAAATAGTCCACAGGTGTGAGTGACTGGGTGAGTGTGTGAAATTGTCCACAGGTGTGAGTGTGTGATTGACTGGGTGAGTGTGTGAAATTGTCCACAGGTGTGAGTGTGTGAGTGACTGGGTGAGTGTGTGAAATTGTCCACAGGTGTGAGTGTGAGAGTGACTGGGTGAGTGTGTGAAATTGTCCACAGGTGTGAGTGTGAGAGTGACTGGGTGAGTGTGTGATATTGTCCATAGATGTGACTGTGTGAGTGACTGGGTGAGTGTGTTAAATTGTCCATAAGTGTGACTGTGTGAGTGACTGGGTGAGTGTGTTAAATTGTCCATAAGTGTGAGTGTGATTGGGTGAGTGTGTGAAATTGTCCACAGATGTGAGTGTGTGAGTGACTGAGTGAGTGTGTGAAATAGTCCACAGGTGTGAGTGTGTGAGTGACTGGGTGAGTGTGTGAAATTGTCCACAGGTGTGAGTGTGTGAGTGACTGGGTGAGTGTGTGAAATTGTCCACAGGTGTGAGTGTGTGAGTGACTGGGTGAGTGTGTGAAATTGTCCACAGGTGTGAGTGTGTGAGTGACTGGGTGAGTGTGTGATATTGTCCATAGATGTGACTGTGTGAGTGACTGGGTGAGTGTGTTAAATTGTCCATAAGTGTGAGTGTGATTGGGTGAGTGTGTGAAATTGTCCACAGATGTGAGTGTGTGAGTGACTGAGTGAGTGTGTGAAATAGTCCACATGTGTGAGTGTGTGAGTGACTGGGTGAGTGTGTGAAATTGTCCACAGGTGTGAGTGTGTGAGTGACTGGGTGAGTGTGTGAAATTGTCCACAGGTGTGAGTGTGTGAGTGACTGGGTGAGTGTGTGAAATTGTCCACAGGTGTGAGTGTGAGAGTGACTGGGTGAGTGTGTGATATTGTCCATAGATGTGACTGTGTGTGAGTGACTGGGTGAGTGTGTTAAATTGTCCATAAGTGTGAGTGTGATTGGGTGAGTGTGTGAAATTGTCCACAGGTGTGAGTGTGTGAGTGACTGGGTGAGTGTGTGAAATTGTCCACAGGTGTGAGTGTGTGAAATTGTCCACAGGTGTGAGTGTGTGAGTGACTGGGTGAGTGTGTGAAATTGTCCACAGGTGTGAGTGTGTGAGTGACTGGGTGAGTGTGTGAAATTGTCCACAGGTGTGAGTGTGTGAGTGACTGGGTGAGTGTGTGAAATTGTCCACAGGTGCGAGTGTGTGAGTGACTGGGAGAGTGTGTGAAATTGTCCATAGGTGTGAGTGTGAGAGTGACTGGGTGAGTGTGTGATATTGTCCATAGATGTGACTGTGTGAGTGACTGGGTGAGTGTGTTAAATTGTCCATAAGTGTGAGTGTGATTGGGTGAGTGTGTGAAATTGTCCACAGATGTGAGTGTGTGAGTGACTGAGTGAGTGTGTGAAATAGTCCACAGGTGTGAGTGACTGGGTGAGTGTGTGAAATTGTCCACAGGTGTGAGTGTGTGATTGACTGGGTGAGTGTGTGAAATTGTCCACAGGTGTGAGTGTGTGAGTGACTGGGTGAGTGTGTGAAATTGTCCACAGGTGTGAGTGTGAGAGTGACTGGGTGAGTGTGTGAAATTGTCCACAGGTGTGAGTGTGAGAGTGACTGGGTGAGTGTGTGATATTGTCCATAGATGTGACTGTGTGAGTGACTGGGTGAGTGTGTTAAATTGTCCATAAGTGTGACTGTGTGAGTGACTGGGTGAGTGTGTTAAATTGTCCATAAGTGTGAGTGTGATTGGGTGAGTGTGTGAAATTGTCCACAGATGTGAGTGTGTGAGTGACTGAGTGAGTGTGTGAAATAGTCCACAGGTGTGAGTGTGTGAGTGACTGGGTGAGTGTGTGAAATTGTCCACAGGTGTGAGTGTGTGAGTGACTGGGTGAGTGTGTGAAATTGTCCACAGGTGTGAGTGTGTGAGTGACTGGGTGAGTGTGTGAAATTGTCCACAGGTGTGAGTGTGTGAGTGACTGGGTGAGTGTGTGATATTGTCCATAGATGTGACTGTGTGAGTGACTGGGTGAGTGTGTTAAATTGTCCATAAGTGTGAGTGTGATTGGGTGAGTGTGTGAAATTGTCCACAGATGTGAGTGTGTGAGTGACTGAGTGAGTGTGTGAAATAGTCCACATGTGTGAGTGTGTGAGTGACTGGGTGAGTGTGTGAAATTGTCCACAGGTGTGAGTGTGTGAGTGACTGGGTGAGTGTGTGAAATTGTCCACAGGTGTGAGTGTGTGAGTGACTGGGTGAGTGTGTGAAATTGTCCACAGGTGTGAGTGTGAGAGTGACTGGGTGAGTGTGTGATATTGTCCATAGATGTGACTGTGTGTGAGTGACTGGGTGAGTGTGTTAAATTGTCCATAAGTGTGAGTGTGATTGGGTGAGTGTGTGAAATTGTCCACAGGTGTGAGTGTGTGAGTGACTGGGTGAGTGTGTGAAATTGTCCACAGGTGTGAGTGTGTGAAATTGTCCACAGGTGTGAGTGTGTGAGTGACTGGGTGAGTGTGTGAAATTGTCCACAGGTGTGAGTGTGTGAGTGACTGGGTGAGTGTGTGAAATTGTCCACAGGTGTGAGTGTGTGAGTGACTGGGTGAGTGTGTGAAATTGTCCACAGGTGTGAGTGTGAGAGTGACTGGGTGAGTGTGTGATATTGTCCATAGATGTGACTGTGTGAGTGACTGGGTGAGTGTGTTAAATTGTCCATAAGTGTGAGTGTGATTGGGTGAGTGTGTGAAATTGTCCACAGATGTGAGTGTGTGAGTGACTGAGTGAGTGTGTGAAATAGTCCACAGGTGTGAGTGTGTGAGTGACTGGGTGAGTGTGTGAAATTGTCCACAGGTGTGAGTGTGTGAGTGACTGGGTGAGTGTGTGAAATTGTCCACAGGTGTGAGTGTGTGAGTGACTGGGTGAGTGTGTGAAATTGTCCACAGGTGTGAGTGTGAGAGTGACTGGGTGAGTGTGTGATATTGTCCATAGATGTGACTGTGTGAGTGACTGGGTGAGTGTGTTAAATTGTCCATAAGTGTGAGTGTGATTGGGTGAGTGTGTGAAATCGTCCACAGGTGTGAGTGTGTGAGTGACTGGGTGAGTGTGTGAAATAGTCCACAGGTGTGAGTGTGTGAGTGACTGGGTGAGTGTGTGAAATTGTCCACAGGTGTGAGTGTGTGAGTGACTGGGTGAGTGTGTGAAATTGTCCACAGGTGTGAGTGTGTGAGTGACTGAGTGAGTGTGTGAAATAGTCCACAGGTGTGAGTGTGTGAGTGACTGGGTGAGTGTGTGAAGTTGTCCACAGGTGTGAGTGTGTGAGTGACTGGGTGAGTGTGTGAAATTGTCCACAGGTGTGAGTGTGTGAGTGACTGAGTGGGTGTGTGAAATAGTCCACAGGTGTGAGTGTGTGAGTGACTGGGTGAGTGTGTGAAATTGTCCACAGGTGTGAGTGTGTGAGTGACTGGGTGAGTGTGTGAAATTGTCCACAGGTGTGAGTGTGAGAGTGACTGGGTGAGTGTGTTAAATTGTCCACAGGTGTGAGTGTGTGAGTGACTGGGTGAGTGTGTGAAATTGTCCACAGGTGTGAGTGTGAGTGTGATTGGGTGAGTGTGTGAAATTGTCCACAGATGTGAGTGTGTGAGTGACTGAGTGAGTGTGTGAAATAGTCCACATGTGTGAGTGTGTGAGTGACTGGGTGAGTGTGTGAAATTGTCCACAGGTGTGAGTGTGTGAGTGACTGGGTGAGTGTGTGAAATTGTCCACAGGTGTGAGTGTGAGAGTGACTGGGTGAGTGTGTGATATTGTCCATAGATGTGACTGTGTGAGTGACTGGGTGAGTGTGTGAAATTGTCCACAGGTGTGAGTGTGAGAGTGACTGGGTGAGTGTGTGATATTGTCCATAGATGTGACTGTGTGAGTGACTGGGTGAGTGTGTTAAATTGTCCATAAGTGTGAGTGTGATTGGGTGAGTGTGTGAAATTGTCCACAGATGTGAGTGTGTGAGTGACTGAGTGAGTGTGTGAAATAGTCCACAGGTGTGAGTGTGTGAGTGACTGGGTGAGTGTGTGAAATTGTCCACAGGTGTGAGTGTGTGAGTGACTGGGTGAGTGTGTGAAATTGTCCACAGGTGTGAGTGTGTGAGTGACTGGGTGAGTGTGTGAAATTGTCCACAGGTGTGAGTGTGAGAGTGACTGGGTGAGTGTGTGATATTGTCCATAGATGTGACTGTGTGAGTGACTGGGTGAGTGTGTTAAATTGTCCATAAGTGTGAGTGTGATTGGGTGAGTGTGTGAAATTGTCCACAGGTGTGAGTGTGTGAGTGACTGGGTGAGTGTGTGAAATAGTCCACAGGTGTGAGTGTGTGAGTGACTGGGTGAGTGTGTGAAATAGTCCACAGGTGTGAGTGTGTGAGTGACTGGGTGAGTGTGTGAAATTGTCCACAGGTGTGAGTGTGTGAGTGACTGGGTGAGTGTGTGAAATTGTCCACAGGTGTGAGTGTGTGAAATAGTCCACAGGTGTGAGTGTGTGAGTGACTGGGTGAGTGTGTGAAATTGTCCACAGATGTGAGTGTGTGAGTGACTGAGTGAGTGTGTGAAATAGTCCACAGATGTGAGTGTGTGAGTGACTGAGTGAGTGTGTGAAATAGTCCACAGGTGTGAGTGTGTGAAATTGTCCACAGGTGTGAGTGTGTGAGTGACTGGGTGAGTGTGTGAAATTGTCCACAGTTGTGAGTGTGTGAGTGACTGGGTGAGTGTGTGAAATTGTCCACAGGTGTGAGTGTGAGAGTGACTGGGTGAGTGTGTGATATTGTCCATAGATGTGACTGTGTGAGTGACTGGGTGAGTGTGTTAAATTGTCCATAAGTGTGAGTGTGATTGGGTGAGTGTGTGAAACTGTCCACAGGTGTGAGTGTGTGAGTGACTGGGTGAGTGTGTGAAATAGTCCACAGGTGTGAGTGTGTGAGTGACTGGGTGAGTGTGTGAAATTGTCCACAGGTGTGAGTGTGTGAGTGACTGAGTGAGTGTGTGAAACAGTCCACAGGTGTGAGTGTGTGAGTGACTGGGTGAGTGTGTGAAATTGTCCACAGGTGTGAGTGTGTGAGTGACTGGGTGAGTGTGTGAAATTGTCCACAGGTGTGAGTGTGTGAGTGACTGAGTGAGTGTGTGAAATAGTCCACAGGTTTGAGTGTGTGAGTGACTGGGTGAGTGTGTGAAATTGTCCACAGGTGTGAGTGTGAGAGTGACTGGGTGAGTGTGTGATATTGTCCATAGATGTGACTGTGTGAGTGACTGGGTGAGTGTGTTAAATTGTCCATAAGTGTGAGTGTGATTGGGTGAGTGTGTGAAATTGTCCACAGGTGTGAGTGTGTGAGTGACTGGGTGAGTGTGTGAAATATTCCACAGGTGTGAGTGTGTGAGTGACTGGGTGAGTGTGTGAAATTGTCCACAGGTGTGAGTGTGTGAGTGACTGGGTGAGTGTGTGAAATTGTCCACAGGTGTGAGTGTGTGAGTGACTGGGTGAGTGTGTGAAATTGTCCACAGGTGTGAGTGTGTGAGTGACTGGGTGAGTGTGTGAAATAGTCCACAGGTGTGAGTGTGTGAGTGACTGGGTGAGTGTGTGAAATTGTCCACAGGTGTGAGTGTGAGAGTGACTGGGTGAGTGTGTGATATTGTCCCTAGATGTGACTGTGTGAGTGACTGGGTGAGTGTGTTAAATTGTCCATAAGTGTGAGTGTGATTGGGTGAGTGTGTGAAATTGTCCACAGGTGTGAGTATGTGAGTGACTGGGTGAGTGTGTGAAATATTCCACAGGTGTGAGTGTGTGAGTGACTGGGTGAGTGTGTGAAATTGTCCACAGGTGTGAGTGTGTGAGTGACTGGGTGAGTGTGTGAAATTGTCCACAGGTGTGAGTGTGTGAGTGACTGGGTGAGTGTGTGAAATAGTCCACAGGTGTGAGTGTGTGAGTGACTGGGTGAGTGTGTGAAATAGTCCACAGGTGTGAGTGTGTGAGTGACTGGGTGAGTGTGTGAAATAGTCCACAGGTGTGAGTGTGTGAGTGACTGGGTGAGTGTGTGAAATTGTCCACAGGTGTGAGTGTGTGAGTGACTGGGTGAGTGTGTGAAATTGTCCACAGATGCGAGTGTGTGAGTGACTGGGTGAGTGTGTGAAATTGTCCACAGATGCGAGTGTGTGAGTGACTGGGTGAGTGTGTGAAATTGTCCACAGATGCGAGTGTGTGAGTGACTGGGTGAGTGTGTGAAATTGTCCACAGGTGCGAGTGTGTGAGTGACTGGGTGAGTGTGTGAAATTGTCCACAGATGCGAGTGTGTGAGTGACTGGGTGAGTGTGTGAAATTGTCCACAGGTGCGAGTGTGTGAGTGACTGGGTGAGTGTGTGAAATTGTCCACAGATGCGAGTGTGAGAGTGACTGGGTGAGTGTGTGAAATTGTCCATAGGTGCGAGTGTGAGAGTGACTGGGTGAGTGTGTGATATTGTCCACAGGTGCGAGTGTGAGAGTGACTGGGTGAGTGTGTGAAATTGTCCACAGGTGTGAGTGTGTGAGTGACTGGGTGAGTGTGTGAAATTGTCCACAGGTGTGAGTGTGAGAGTGACTGGGTGAGTGTGTGATATTGTCCATAGATGTGACTGTGTGAGTGACTGGGTGAGTGTGTTAAATTGTCCATAAGTGTGAGTGTGATTGGGTGAGTGTGTGAAATTGTCCACAGATGTGAGTGTGTGAGTGACTGAGTGAGTGTGTGAAATAGTCCACAGGTGTGAGTGTGTGAGTGACTGGGTGAGTGTGTGAAATTGTCCACAGGTGTGAGTGTGTGAGTGACTGGGTGAGTGTGTGAAATTGTCCACAGGTGTGAGTGTGAGAGTGACTGGGTGAGTGTGTGATATTGTCCATAGATGTGACTGTGTGAGTGACTGGGTGAGTGTGTTAAATTGTCCATAAGTGTGAGTGTGATTGGGTGAGTGTGTGAAATTGTCCATAGATGTGAGTGTGTGAGTGACTGGGTGAGTGTGTGAAATTGTCCACAGGTGTGAGTGTGTGAGTGACTGGGTGAGTGTGTGAAATTGTCCACAGGTGTGAGTGTGTGAGTGACTGGGTGAGTGTGTGAAATTGTCCACAGGTGTGAGTGTGTGAGTGACTGGGTGAGTGTGTGAAATAGTCCACAGGTGTGAGTGTGTGAGTGACTGGGTGAGTGTGTGAAATTGTCCACAGGTGTGAGTGTGTGAGTGACTGGGTGAGTGTGTGAAATTGTCCACAGGTGTGAGTGACTGGGTGAGTGTGTGAAATAGTCCACAGGTGTGAGTGTGTGAGTGACTGGGTGAGTGTGTGAAATTGTCCACAGGTGTGAGTGTGAGAGTGACTGGGTGAGTGTGTGATATTGTCCATAGATGTGACTGTGTGAGTGACTGGGTGAGTGTGTTAAATTGTCCATAAGTGTGAGTGTGATTGGGTGAGTGTGTGAAATTGTCCACAGATGTGAGTGTGTGAGTGACTGAGTGAGTGTGTGAAATAGTCCACAGGTGTGAGTGTGTGAGTGACTGGGTGAGTGTGTGAAATTGTCCACAGGTGTGAGTGTGTGAGTGACTGGGTGAGTGTGTGAAATTGTCCACAGGTGTGAGTGTGAGAGTGACTGGGTGAGTGTGTGATATTGTCCATAGATGTGACTGTGTGAGTGACTGGGTGAGTGTGTTAAATTGTCCATAAGTGTGAGTGTGATTGGGTGAGTGTGTGAAATTGTCCACAGGTGTGAGTGTGTGAGTGACTGGGTGAGTGTGTGAAATAGTCCACAGGTGTGAGTGTGTGAGTGACTGGGTGAGTGTGTGAAATTGTCCACAGGTGTGAGTGTGTGAGTGACTGGGTGAGTGTGTGAAATTGTCCACAGGTGTGAGTGTGTGAGTGACTGAGTGAGTGTGTGAAATAGTCCACAGGTGTGAGTGTGTGAGTGACTGGGTGAGTGTGTGAAATTGTCCACAGGTGTGAGTGTGAGAGTGACTGGGTGAGTGTGTGATATTGTCCATAGATGTGACTGTGTGAGTGACTGGGTGAGTGTGTTAAATTGTCCATAAGTGTGAGTGTGATTGGGTGAGTGTGTGAAATTGTCCACAGGTGTGAGTGTGTGAGTGACTGGGTGAGTGTGTGAAATAGTCCACAGGTGTGAGTGTGTGAGTGACTGGGTGAGTGTGTGAAATTGTCCACAGGTGTGAGTGTGTGAGTGACTGGGTGAGTGTGTGAAATTGTCCACAGGTGTGAGTGTGTGAGTGACTGAGTGAGTGTGTGAAATAGTCCACAGGTGTGAGTGTGTGAGTGACTGGGTGAGTGTGTGAAATTGTCCACAGGTGTGAGTGTGTGAGTGACTGGGTGAGTGTGTGAAATAGTCCACAGGTGTGAGTGTGTGAGTGACTGGGTGAGTGTGTGAAATTGTCCACAGGTGTGAGTGTGTGAGTGACTGGGTGAGTGTGTGAAATTGTCCACAGGTGTGAGTGTGTGAGTGACTGAGTGAGTGTGTGAAATAGTCCACAGGTGTGAGTGTGTGAGTGACTGGGTGAGTGTGTGAAATTGTCCACAGGTGTGAGTGTGTGAGTGACTGGGTGAGTGTGTGAAATAGTCCACAGGTGTGAGTGTGTGAGTGACTGGGTGAGTGTGTGAAATTGTCCACAGGTGTGAGTGTGAGAGTGACTGGGTGAGTGTGTTAAATTGTCCATAAGTGTGAGTGTGATTGGGTGAGTGTGTGAAATTGTCCACAGGTGTGAGTGTGTGAGTGACTGAGTGAGTGTGTGAAATAGTCCACAGGTGTGAGTGTGTGAGTGACTGGGTGAGTGTGTGAAATTGTCCACAGGTGTGAGTGTGTGAGTGACTGGGTGAGTGTGTGAAATAGTCCACAGGTGTGAGTGTGTGAGTGACTGGGTGAGTGTGTGAAATTGTCCACAGGTGTGAGTGTGAGAGTGACTGGGTGAGTGTGTTAAATTGTCCATAAGTGTGAGTGTGATTGGGTGAGTGTGTGAAATTGTCCACAGGTGTGAGTGTGTGAGTGACTGAGTGAGTGTGTGAAATAGTCCACAGGTGTGAGTGTGTGAGTGACTGGGTGAGTGTGTGAAATTGTCCACAGGTGTGAGTGTGTGAGTGACTGGGTGAGTGTGTGATATTGTCCACAGGTGCGAGTGTGTGAGTGACTGGGTGAGTGTGTGAAATTGTCCACAGGTGTGAGTGTGAGAGTGACTGGGTGAGTGTGTGATATTGTCCATAGATGTGACTGTGTGAGTGACTGGGTGAGTGTGTTAAATTGTCCATAAGTGTGAGTGTGATTGGGTGAGTGTGTGAAATTGTCCACAGATGTGAGTGTGTGAGTGACTGAGTGAGTGTGTGAAATAGTCCACAGGTGTGAGTGTGTGAGTGACTGGGTGAGTGTGTGAAATTGTCCACAGGTGTGAGTGTGTGAGTGACTGGGTGAGTGTGTGAAATTGTCCACAGGTGTGAGTGTGTGAGTGACTGGGTGAGTGTGTGAAATTGTCCACAGGTGTGAGTGTGAGAGTGACTGGGTGAGTGTGTGATATTGTCCATAGATGTGACTGTGTGAGTGACTGGGTGAGTGTGTTAAATTGTCCATAAGTGTGAGTGTGATTGGGTGAGTGTGTGAAATTGTCCACAGGTGTGAGTGTGTGAGTGACTGGGTGAGTGTGTGAAATAGTCCACAGGTGTGAGTGTGTGAGTGACTGGGTGAGTGTGTGAAATAGTCCACAGGTGTGAGTGTGTGAGTGACTGGGTGAGTGTGTGAAATTGTCCACAGGTGTGAGTGTGTGAGTGACTGGGTGAGTGTGTGAAATTGTCCACAGTTGTGAGTGTGTGAGTGACTGGGTGAGTGTGTGAAATTGTCCACAGGTGTGAGTGTGAGAGTGACTGGGTGAGTGTGTGATATTGTCCATAGATGTGACTGTGTGAGTGACTGGGTGAGTGTGTTAAATTGTCCATAAGTGTGAGTGTGATTGGGTGAGTGTGTGAAACTGTCCACAGGTGTGAGTGTGTGAGTGACTGGGTGAGTGTGTGAAATAGTCCACAGGTGTGAGTGTGTGAGTGACTGGGTGAGTGTGTGAAATTGTCCACAGGTGTGAGTGTGTGAGTGACTGAGTGAGTGTGTGAAATAGTCCACAGGTGTGAGTGTGTGAGTGACTGGGTGAGTGTGTGAAATTGTCCACAGGTGTGAGTGTGTGAGTGACTGGGTGAGTGTGTGAAATTGTCCACAGGTGTGAGTGTGTGAGTGACTGAGTGAGTGTGTGAAATAGTCCACAGGTTTGAGTGTGTGAGTGACTGGGTGAGTGTGTGAAATTGTCCACAGGTGTGAGTGTGAGAGTGACTGGGTGAGTGTGTGATATTGTCCATAGATGTGACTGTGTGAGTGACTGGGTGAGTGTGTTAAATTGTCCATAAGTGTGAGTGTGATTGGGTGAGTGTGTGAAATTGTCCACAGGTGTGAGTGTGTGAGTGACTGGGTGAGTGTGTGAAATATTCCACAGGTGTGAGTGTGTGAGTGACTGGGTGAGTGTGTGAAATTGTCCACAGGTGTGAGTGTGTGAGTGACTGGGTGAGTGTGTGAAATTGTCCACAGGTGTGAGTGTGTGAGTGACTGGGTGAGTGTGTGAAATTGTCCACAGGTGTGAGTGTGTGAGTGACTGGGTGAGTGTGTGAAATAGTCCACAGGTGTGAGTGTGTGAGTGACTGGGTGAGTGTGTGAAATTGTCCACAGGTGTGAGTGTGAGAGTGACTGGGTGAGTGTGTGATATTGTCCATAGATGTGACTGTGTGAGTGACTGGGTGAGTGTGTTAAATTGTCCATAAGTGTGAGTGTGATTGGGTGAGTGTGTGAAATTGTCCACAGGTGTGAGTATGTGAGTGACTGGGTGAGTGTGTGAAATATTCCACAGGTGTGAGTGTGTGAGTGACTGGGTGAGTGTGTGAAATTGTCCACAGGTGTGAGTGTGTGAGTGACTGGGTGAGTGTGTGAAATTGTCCACAGGTGTGAGTGTGTGAGTGACTGGGTGAGTGTGTGAAATAGTCCACAGGTGTGAGTGTGTGAGTGACTGGGTGAGTGTGTGAAATAGTCCACAGGTGTGAGTGTGTGAGTGACTGGGTGAGTGTGTGAAATAGTCCACAGGTGTGAGTGTGTGAGTGACTGGGTGAGTGTGTGAAATTGTCCACAGGTGTGAGTGTGTGAGTGACTGGGTGAGTGTGTGAAATTGTCCACAGATGCGAGTGTGTGAGTGACTGGGTGAGTGTGTGAAATTGTCCACAGATGCGAGTGTGTGAGTGACTGGGTGAGTGTGTGAAATTGTCCACAGATGCGAGTGTGTGAGTGACTGGGTGAGTGTGTGAAATTGTCCACAGGTGCGAGTGTGTGAGTGACTGGGTGAGTGTGTGAAATTGTCCACAGATGCGAGTGTGTGAGTGACTGGGTGAGTGTGTGAAATTGTCCACAGGTGCGAGTGTGTGAGTGACTGGGTGAGTGTGTGAAATTGTCCACAGATGCGAGTGTGAGAGTGACTGGGTGAGTGTGTGAAATTGTCCATAGGTGCGAGTGTGAGAGTGACTGGGTGAGTGTGTGATATTGTCCACAGGTGCGAGTGTGAGAGTGACTGGGTGAGTGTGTGAAATTGTCCACAGGTGTGAGTGTGTGAGTGACTGGGTGAGTGTGTGAAATTGTCCACAGGTGTGAGTGTGAGAGTGACTGGGTGAGTGTGTGATATTGTCCATAGATGTGACTGTGTGAGTGACTGGGTGAGTGTGTTAAATTGTCCATAAGTGTGAGTGTGATTGGGTGAGTGTGTGAAATTGTCCACAGATGTGAGTGTGTGAGTGACTGAGTGAGTGTGTGAAATAGTCCACAGGTGTGAGTGTGTGAGTGACTGGGTGAGTGTGTGAAATTGTCCACAGGTGTGAGTGTGTGAGTGACTGGGTGAGTGTGTGAAATTGTCCACAGGTGTGAGTGTGAGAGTGACTGGGTGAGTGTGTGATATTGTCCATAGATGTGACTGTGTGAGTGACTGGGTGAGTGTGTTAAATTGTCCATAAGTGTGAGTGTGATTGGGTGAGTGTGTGAAATTGTCCATAGATGTGAGTGTGTGAGTGACTGGGTGAGTGTGTGAAATTGTCCACAGGTGTGAGTGTGTGAGTGACTGGGTGAGTGTGTGAAATTGTCCACAGGTGTGAGTGTGTGAGTGACTGGGTGAGTGTGTGAAATTGTCCACAGGTGTGAGTGTGTGAGTGACTGGGTGAGTGTGTGAAATAGTCCACAGGTGTGAGTGTGTGAGTGACTGGGTGAGTGTGTGAAATTGTCCACAGGTGTGAGTGTGTGAGTGACTGGGTGAGTGTGTGAAATTGTCCACAGGTGTGAGTGTGTGAGTGACTGGGTGAGTGTGTGAAATAGTCCACAGGTGTGAGTGTGTGAGTGACTGGGTGAGTGTGTGAAATTGTCCACAGGTGTGAGTGTGAGAGTGACTGGGTGAGTGTGTTAAATTGTCCATAAGTGTGAGTGTGATTGGGTGAGTGTGTGAAATTGTCCACAGATGTGAGTGTGTGAGTGACTGAGTGAGTGTGTGAAATAGTCCACAGGTGTGAGTGTGTGAGTGACTGGGTGAGTGTGTGAAATTGTCCACAGGTGTGAGTGTGTGAGTGACTGGGTGAGTGTGTGAAATTGTCCACAGGTGTGAGTGTGAGAGTGACTGGGTGAGTGTGTGATATTGTCCATAGATGTGACTGTGTGAGTGACTGGGTGAGTGTGTTAAATTGTCCATAAGTGTGAGTGTGATTGGGTGAGTGTGTGAAATTGTCCACAGGTGTGAGTGTGTGAGTGACTGGGTGAGTGTGTGAAATAGTCCACAGGTGTGAGTGTGTGAGTGACTGGGTGAGTGTGTGAAATTGTCCACAGGTGTGAGTGTGTGAGTGACTGGGTGAGTGTGTGAAATTGTCCACAGGTGTGAGTGTGTGAGTGACTGAGTGAGTGTGTGAAATAGTCCACAGGTGTGAGTGTGTGAGTGACTGGGTGAGTGTGTGAAATTGTCCACAGGTGTGAGTGTGAGAGTGACTGGGTGAGTGTGTGATATTGTCCATAGATGTGACTGTGTGAGTGACTGGGTGAGTGTGTTAAATTGTCCATAAGTGTGAGTGTGATTGGGTGAGTGTGTGAAATTGTCCACAGGTGTGAGTGTGTGAGTGACTGGGTGAGTGTGTGAAATAGTCCACAGGTGTGAGTGTGTGAGTGACTGGGTGAGTGTGTGAAATTGTCCACAGGTGTGAGTGTGTGAGTGACTGGGTGAGTGTGTGAAATTGTCCACAGGTGTGAGTGTGTGAGTGACTGAGTGAGTGTGTGAAATAGTCCACAGGTGTGAGTGTGTGAGTGACTGGGTGAGTGTGTGAAATTGTCCACAGGTGTGAGTGTGTGAGTGACTGGGTGAGTGTGTGAAATAGTCCACAGGTGTGAGTGTGTGAGTGACTGGGTGAGTGTGTGAGTGACTGGGTGAGTGTGTGAAATTGTCCACAGGTGTGAGTGTGAGAGTGACTGGGTGAGTGTGTTAAATTGTCCATAAGTGTGAGTGTGATTGGGTGAGTGTGTGAAATTGTCCACAGATGTGAGTGTGTGAGTGACTGAGTGAGTGTGTGAAATAGTCCACAGGTGTGAGTGTGTGAGTGACTGGGTGAGTGTGTGAAATTGTCCACAGGTGTGAGTGTGTGAGTGACTGGGTGAGTGTGTGAAATTGTCCACAGGTGTGAGTGTGTGAGTGACTGGGTGAGTGTGTGAAATTGTCCATAAGTGTGAGTGTGATTGGGTGAGTGTGTGAAATTGTCAACAGGTGTGAGTGTGTGAGTGACTGGGTGAGTGTGTGAAATTGTCCACAGGTGTGAGTGTGTGAGTGACTGGGTGAGTGTGTGAAATTGTCCACAGGTGTGAGTGTGTGAGTGACTGGGTGAGTGTGTGAAATTGTCCACAGGTGTGAGTGTGAGAGTGACTGGGTGAGTGTGTGATATTGTCCATAGATGTGACTGTGTGAGTGACTGGGTGAGTGTGTTAAATTGTCCATAAGTGTGAGTGTGATTGGTTGAGTGTGTGAAATTGTCCACAGGTGTGAGTGTGTGAGTGACTGGGTGAGTGTGTGAAATTGTCCACAGGTGTGAGTGTGTGAGTGACTGGGTGAGTGTGTGAAATTGTCCACAGGTGTGAGTGTGAGAGTGACTGGGTGAGTGTGTGATATTGTCCATAGATGTGACTGTGTGAGTGACTGGGTGAGTGTGTTAAATTGTCCATAAGTGTGAGTGTGATTGGGTGAGTGTGTGAAATTGTCCACAGATGTGAGTGTGTGAGTGACTGAGTGAGTGTGTGAAATAGTCCACAGGTGTGAGTGACTGGGTGAGTGTGTGAAATTGTCCACAGGTGTGAGTGTGTGAGTGACTGGGTGAGTGTGTGAAATTGTCCACAGGTGTGAGTGTGAGAGTGACTGGGTGAGTGTGTGATATTGTCCATAGATGTGACTGTGTGAGTGACTGGGTGAGTGTGTTAAATTGTCCATAAGTGTGAGTGTGATTGGGTGAGTGTGTGAAATTGTCCACAGGTGTGAGTGTGTGAGTGACTGGGTGAGTGTGTGAAATTGTCCACAGGTGTGAGTGTGTGAGTGACTGGGTGAGTGTGTGAGTGACTGAGTGAGTGTGTGAGTGACTGAGTGAGTGTGTGAAATAGTCCACAGGTGCGAGTGTGTGAGTGACTGGGTGAGTGTGTGAAATTGTCCACAGGTGCGAGTGTGAGAGTGACTGGGTGAGTGTGTGATATTGTCCACAGGTGCGAGTGTGAGAGTGACTGGGTGAGTGTGTGAAATTGTCCACAGGTGTGAGTGTGTGAGTGACTGGGTGAGTGTGTGAAATTGTCCACAGGTGTGAGTGTGAGAGTGACTGGGTGAGTGTGTGATATTGTCCATAGATGTGACTGTGTGAGTGACTGGGTGAGTGTGTTAAATTGTCCATAAGTGTGAGTGTGTGAGTGACTGGGTGAGTGTGTGAAATTGTCCACAGGTGTGAGTGTGTGAGTGACTGGGTGAGTGTGTGAAATTGTCCACAGGTGTGAGTGTGTGAGTGACTGGGTGAGTGTGTGAAATTGTCCACAGGTGTGAGTGTGTGAGTTACTGAGTGAGTGTGTGAAATAGTCCACAGGTGTGAGTGTGTGAGTGACTGGGTGAGTGTGTGAAATTGTCCACAGGTGTGAGTGTGTGAGTGACTGGGTGAGTGTGTGAAATTGTCCACAGGTGTGAGTGTGAGAGTGACTGGGTGAGTGTGTGATATTGTCCATAGATGTGACTGTGTGAGTGACTGGGTGAGTGTGTTAAATTGTCCATAAGTGTGAGTGTGATTGGGTGAGTGTGTGAAATTGTCCACAGGTGTGAGTGTGTGAGTGACTGGGTGAGTGTGTGAAATAGTCCACAGGTGTGAGTGTGTGAGTGACTGGGTGAGTGTGTGAAATAGTCCACAGGTGTGAGTGTGTGAGTGACTGGGTGAGTGTGTGAAATTGTCCACAGGTGTGAGTGTGTGAGTGACTGGGTGAGTGTGTGAAATTGTCCACAGGTGTGAGTGTGTGAAATAGTCCACAGGTGTGAGTGTGTGAGTGACTGGGTGAGTGTGTGAAATTGTCCACAGATGTGAGTGTGTGAGTGACTGAGTGAGTGTGTGAAATAGTCCACAGATGTGAGTGTGTGAGTGACTGAGTGAGTGTGTGAAATAGTCCACAGGTGTGAGTGTGTGAAATTGTCCACAGGTGTGAGTGTGTGAGTGACTGGGTGAGTGTGTGAAATTGTCCACAGTTGTGAGTGTGTGAGTGACTGGGTGAGTGTGTGAAATTGTCCACAGGTGTGAGTGTGTGAGTGACTGGGTGAGTGTGTGAAATAGTCCACAGGTGTGAGTGTGTGAAATTGTCCACAGGTGTGAGTGTGTGAGTGACTGGGTGAGTGTGTGAAATTGTCCACAGGTGTGAGTGTGTGAGTGACTGGGTGAGTGTGTGAAATTGTCCACAGGTGTGAGTGTGTGAGTGACTGGGTGAGTGTGTGAAATTGTCCACAGGTGTGAGTGTGTGAGTGACTGGGTGAGTGTGTGAAATTGTCCACAGGTGTGAGTAAGAGAGTGACTGGGTGAGTGTGTGAAATTGTCCACAGGTGTGAGTGTGAGAGTGACTGGGTGAGTGTGTGATATTGTCCATAGATGTGACTGTGTGAGTGACTGGGTGAGTGTGTTAAATTGTCCATAAGTGTGAGTGTGACTGGGTGAGTGTGTGAAATTGTCCACAGGTGTGAGTGTGTGAGTGTGACTGGGTGAGTGTGTGAAATTGTCCACAGGTGTGAGTGTGTGAGTGTGACTGGGTGAGTGTGTGAAATTGTCCACAGGTGTGAGTGTGTAAGTGACTGGGTGAGTGTGTGAAATTGTCCACAAGTGTGAGTGTGTGAGTGACTGGGTGAGTGTGTGAAATTGTCCACAGGTGTGAGTGTGTGAGTGACTGGGTGAGTGTGTGAAATTGTCCTTAAGTGTGAGCGTGACTGGGTGAGTGTGTGAAATTGTCCACAGGTGCCAGTGTGTGAGTGACTGGGTGAGTGTGTGATATTGTCCATAGATGTGACTGTGTGAGTGACTGGGTGAGTATGTGAAATTGTCCACAGGTGTGAGTGTGTGAGTGACTGGGTGAGTGTGTGAAATTGTCCACAGTTGCGAGTGTGTGAGTGACTGGGTGAGTGTGTGAAAATGTCCACAAGTGTGAGTGACTGGGTGAGTGTGTGAAATTGTCCACAGGTGTGAGTGTGACTGGGTGAGTGTGTGAAATTGTCCATAAGTGTGAGTGTGACTGGGTGAGTGTGTGAAATTGTCCATAAGTGTGAGTGTGACTGGGTGAGTGTGTGAAATTGTCCACAGGTGTGAGTGTGTGAGTGAATGGGTGAGTGTGTGAAATTATCCACAGGTGCCAGTGTGTGAGTGACTGGGTGAGTGTGTGAAATTGTCCACAGATGTGAGTGTGTGAGTGACTGAGTGAGTGTGTGAAATAGTCCACAGGTGTGAGTGTGTGAGTGACTGGGTGAGTGTGTGAAATTGTCCACAGGTGTGAGTGTGAGAGTGACTGGGTGAGTGTGTGATATTGTCCATAGATGTGACTGTGTGAGTGACTGGGTGAGTGTGTTAAATTGTCCATAAGTGTGAGTGTGATTGGGTGAGTGTGTGAAATTGTCCACAGATGTGAGTGTGTGAGTGACTGAGTGAGTGTGTGAAATAGTCCACATGTGTGAGTGTGTGAGTGACTGGGTGAGTGTGTGAGTGACTGGGTGAGTGTGTGAAATTGTCCACAGGTGTGAGTGTGTGAGTGACTGGGTGAGTGTGTGAAATAGTCCACAGGTGTGAGTGTGTGAGTGACTGGGTGAGTGTGTGAAATAGTCCACAGGTGTGAGTGTGTGAGTGACTGGGTGAGTGTGTGAAATTGTCCACAGGTGTGAGTGTGTGAGTAACTGGGTGAGTGTGTGAAATTGTCCACAGGTGTGAGTGTGTGAGTGACTGGGTGAGTGTGTGAAATTGTCCACAGGTGTGAGTGTGTGAGTGACTGGGTGAGTGTGTGAAATTGTCCACAGGTGTGAGTGTGTGAGTGACTGAGTGAGTGTGTGAGTGACTGAGTGAGTGTGTGAAATAGTCCACAGGTGTGAGTGTGTGAGTGACTGGGTGAGTGTGTGAAATTGTCCACAGGTGTGAGTGTGTGAGTGACTGGGTGAGTGTGTGAAATTGTCCACAGGTGTGAGTGTGTGAGTGACTGGGTGAGTGTGTGAAATTGTCCACAGGTGTGAGTGTGTGAGTGACTGAGTGAGTGTGTGAGTGACTGAGTGAGTGTGTGAAATAGTCCACAGGTGTGAGTGTGTGAGTGACTGGGTGAGTGTGTGAAATTGTCCACAGGTGTGAGTGTGAGAGTGACTGGGTGAGTGTGTGATATTGTCCATAGATGTGACTGTGTGAGTGACTGGGTGAGTGTGTTAAATTGTCCATAAGTGTGAGTGTGATTGGGTGAGTGTGTGAAATTGTCCACAGATGTGAGTGTGTGAGTGACTGAGTGAGTGTGTGAAATAGTCCACAGGTGTGAGTGTGTGAGTGACTGGGTGAGTGTGTGAAATTGTCCACAGGTGTGAGTGTGTGAGTGACTGGGTGAGTGTGTGAAATTGTCCACAGGTGTGAGTGTGTGAGTGACTGGGTGAGTGTGTGAAATTGTCCACAGGTGTGAGTGTGAGAGTGACTGGGTGAGTGTGTGATATTGTCCATAGATGTGACTGTGTGAGTGACTGGGTGAGTGTGTGAAATTGTCCATAAGTGTGAGCGTGACTGGGTGAGTGTGTGAAATTGTCCACAGGTGCCAGTGTGTGAGTGACTGGGTGAGTGTGTGATATTGTCCATAGATGTGACTGTGTGAGTGACTGGGTGAGTATGTGAAATTGTCCACAGGTGTGAGTGTGACTGGGTGAGTGTGTGAAATAGTCCACAGGTGTGAGTGTGACTGGGTGAGTGTGTGAAATAGTACACAGATGTGAGTGAGTGAGTGACTGGGTGAGTGTGTGAGTGACTGGGTGAGTGTGTGAAATTGTCCACAGGTGTGAGTGACTGGGTGAGTGTGTGAAATTGTCCACAGGTGTGAGTGATTGGGTGAGTGTGTGAAAATGTCCACAGGTGTGAGTGTGTGAGTGACTGGGTGAGTGTGTGAAATTGTCCACAGGTGTGATTGTGTGAGTGACTGGGTGAGTGTGTGAAATTGTCCACAGGTTTGAGTGTGTGAGTGACTGGGTGAGTGTGTGAAATTGTCCACAGGTGTGAGTGACTGGGTGAGTGTGTGAAAATGTCCACAGGTGTGAGTGACTGGGTGAGTGACTGGGTGAGTGTGTGAAATTGTCCACAGGTGTGAGTGTGTGAGTGACTGGGTGAGTGTGTGAAATTGTCCACAGGTTTGAGTGTGTGAGTGACTGGGTGAGTGTGTGAAATTGTCCACAGGTGTGAGTGACTGGGTGAGTGTGTGAAATTGTCCACAGGTGTGAGTGTGTGAGTGACTGGGTGAGTGTGTGAAATTGTCCACAGTTGCGAGTGTGTGAGTGACTGGGTGAGTGTGTGAAAATGTCCACAAGTGTGAGTGACTGGGTGAGTGTGTGAAATTGTCCACAGGTGTGAGTGTGACTGGGTGAGTGTGTGAAATTGTCCACAGGTTTGAGTGTGTGAGTGACTGGGTGAGTGTGTGAAATTGTCCATAAGTGTGAGTGTGACTGGGTGAGTGTGTGAAATTGTCCACAGGTGTGAGTGTGTGAGTGAATGGGTGAGTGTGTGAAATTATCCACAGGTGCCAGTGTGTGAGTGACTGGGTGAGTGTGTGAAATTGTCCACAGATGTGAGTGTGTGAGTGACTGAGTGAGTGTGTGAAATAGTCCACAGGTGTGAGTGTGTGAGTGACTGGGTGAGTGTGTGAAATTGTCCACAGGTGTGAGTGTGAGAGTGACTGGGTGAGTGTGTGATATTGTCCATAGATGTGACTGTGTGAGTGACTGGGTGAGTGTGTTAAATTGTCCATAAGTGTGAGTGTGATTGGGTGAGTGTGTGAAATTGTCCACAGATGTGAGTGTGTGAGTGACTGAGTGAGTGTGTGAAATAGTCCACATGTGTGAGTGTGTGAGTGACTGGGTGAGTGTGTGAAATTGTCCACAGGTGTGAGTGTGTGAGTGACTGGGTGAGTGTGTGAAATTGTCCACAGGTGTGAGTGTGTGAGTGACTGGGTGAGTGTGTGATATTGTCCATAGATGTGACTGTGTGAGTGACTGGGTGAGTGTGTTAAATTGTCCATAAGTGTGAGTGTGATTGGGTGAGTGTGTGAAATTGTCCACAGGTGTGAGTGTGTGAGTGACTGGGTGAGTGTGTGAAATAGTCCACAGGTGTGAGTGTGTGAGTGACTGGGTGAGTGTGTGAAATTGTCCACAGGTGTGAGTGTGTGAGTGACTGGGTGAGTGTGTGAAATTGTCCACAGGTGTGAGTGACTGGGTGAGTGTGTGAAATTGTCCACAGGTGTGAGTGTGTGAGTGACTGGGTGAGTGTGTGATATTGTCCATAGATGTGACTGTGTGAGTGACTGGGTGAGTGTGTTAAATTGTCCATAAGTGTGAGTGTGATTGGGTGAGTGTGTGAAATTGTCCACAGGTGTGAGTGTGTGAGTGACTGGGTGAGTGTGTGAAATAGTCCACAGGTGTGAGTGTGTGAGTGACTGGGTGAGTGTGTGAAATTGTCCACAGGTGTGAGTGTGTGAAATTGTCCACAGGTGTGAGTGTGTGAGTGACTGGGTGAGTGTGTGAAATTGTCCACAGGTGTGAGTGACTGGGTGAGTGTGTGAAATTGTCCACAGGTGTGAGTGTGTGAGTGACTGGGTGAGTGTGTGATATTGTCCATAGATGTGACTGTGTGAGTGACTGGGTGAGTGTGTTAAATTGTCCATAAGTGTGAGTGTGATTGGGTGAGTGTGTGAAATTGTCCACAGGTGTGAGTGTGTGAGTGACTGGGTGAGTGTGTGAAATAGTCCACAGGTGTGAGTGTGTGAGTGACTGGGTGAGTGTGTGAAATTGTCCACAGGTGTGAGTGTGTGAAATAGTCCACAGGTGTGAGTGTGTGAGTGACTGGGTGAGTGTGTGAAATTGTCCACAGGTGTGAGTGTGTGAAATTGTCCACAGGTGTGAGTGTGTGAAATTGTCCACAGGTGTGAGTGTGTGAGTGACTGGGTGAGTGTGTGAAATAGTCCACAGGTGTGAGTGTGTGAGTGACTGGGTGAGTGTGTGAAATTGTCCACAGGTGTGAGTGTGTGAAATTGTCCACAGGTGTGAGTGTGTGAGTGACTGGGTGAGTGTGTGAAATTGTCCACAGGTGTGAGTGTGTGAGTGACTGGGTGAGTGTGTGAAATTGTCCACAGGTGTGTGTGAAATAGTCCACAGGAGTGAGTGTGTGAGTGACTGGGTGAGTGTGTTAAATTGTCCATAAGTGTGAGTGTGATTGGGTGAGTGTGTGAAATTGTCCACAGGTGTGAGTGTGTGAGTGACTGGGTGAGTGTGTGAAATTGTCCACAGGTGTGAGTGTGTGAGTGACTGGGTGAGTGTGTGAAATAGTCCACAGGTGTGAGTGTGTGAGTGACTGGGTGAGTGTGTGAAATTGTCCACAGGTGTGAGTGTGTGAGTGACTGGGTGAGTGTGTGAAATTGTCCACAGGTGTGAGTGTGTGAGTGACTGAGTGAGTGTGTGAAATAGTCCACAGGTGTGAGTGTGTGAGTGACTGGGTGAGTGTGTGAAATTGTCCACAGGTGTGAGTGTGTGAGTGACTGGGTGAGTGTGTGAAATTGTCCACAGGTGTGAGTGTTAGAGTGACTGGGTGAGTGTGTGATATTGTCCATAGATGTGACTGTGTGAGTGACTGGGTGAGTGTGTTAAATTGTCCATAAGTGTGAGTGTGATTGGGTGAGTGTGTGAAATTGTCCACAGATGTGAATGTGTGAGTGACTGAGTGAGTGTGTGAAATAGTCCACAGGTGTGAGTGTGTGAGTGACTGGGTGAGTGTGTGAAATTGTCCACAGGTGTGAGTGTGTGAAATTGTCCACAGGTGTGAGTGTGTGAGTGACTGGGTGAGTGTGTGAAATTGTCCACAGGTGTGAGTGTGAGAGTGACTGGGTGAGTGTGTGATATTGTCCATAGATGTGACTGTGTGAGTGACTGGGTGAGTGTGTTAAATTGTCCATAAGTGTGAGTGTGATTGGGTGAGTGTGTGAAATTGTCCACAGGTGTGAGTGTGTGAAATTGTCCACAGGTGTGAGTGTGTGAGTGACTGGGTGAGTGTGTGAAATTGTCCACAGTTGCGAGTGTGTGAGTGACTGGGTGAGTGTTTGAAAATGTCCACAAGTGTGAGTGTGACTGGGTGAGTGTGTGAAATTGTCCATAAGTGTGAGTGTGACTGGGTGAGTGTGTGAAATTGTCCATAAGTGTGAGTGTGACTGGGTGAGTGTGTGAAATTGTCCATAAGTGTGAGTGTGACTGGGTGAGTGTGTGAAATTGTCCACAGGTGTGAGTGTGTGAGTGAATGGGTGAGTGTGTGAAATTATCCACAGGTGCCAGTGTGTGAGTGACTGGGTGAGTGTGTGAAATTGTCCACAGGTGTGAGTGTGTGAGTGACTGAGTGAGTGTGTGAAATAGTCCACAGGTGTGAGTGTGTGAGTGATTGGGTGAGTGTGTGAAATTGTCCACAGGTGTGAGTGTGTGAGTGACTGGGTGAGTGTGTGAAATTGTCCACAGGTGTGAGTGTGTGAGTGACTGGATGAGTGTGTGAAATTGTCCACAGGTGTGAGTGTGTGAGTGACTGAGTGAGTGTGTGAAATAGTCCACAGGTGTGAGTGTGTGAGTGACTGGGTGAGTGTGTGAAATTGTCCACAGGTGTGAGTGTGTGAGTGACTGGGTGAGTGTGTGAAATTGTCCACAGGTGTGAGTGTGAGAGTGACTGGGTGAGTGTGTGATATTGTCCATAGATGTGACTGTGTGAGTGACTGGGTGAGTGTGTTAAATTGTCCATAAGTGTGAGTGTGATTGGGTGAGTGTGTGAAATTGTCCACAGATGTGAGTGTGTGAGTGACTGAGTGAGTGTGTGAAATAGTCCACAGGTGTGAGTGTGTGAGTGACTGGGTGAGTGTGTGAAATTGTCCACAGGAGTGAGTGTGTGAGTGACTGGGTGAGTGTGTTAAATTGTCCATAAGTGTGAGTGTGATTGGGTGAGTGTGTGAAATTGTCCACAGGTGTGAGTGTGTGAGTGACTGGGTGAGTGTGTGAAATAGTCCACAGGTGTGAGTGTGTGAGTGACTGGGTGAGTGTGTGAAATTGTCCACAGGTGTGAGTGTGTGAGTGACTGAGTGTGTGAAATAGTCCACAGGTGTGAGTGTGTGAGTGACTGGGTGAGTGTGTGAAATTGTCCACAGGTGTGAGTGTGTGAGTGACTGGGTGAGTGTGTGAAATAGTCCACAGGTGTGAGTGTGTGAGTGACTGGGTGAGTGTGTGAAATAGTCCACAGGTGTGAGTGTGTGAGTGACTGGGTGAGTGTGTGAAATTGTCCACAGGTGTGAGTGTGTGAGTGACTGGGTGAGTGTGTGAAATAGTCCACAGGTGTGAGTGTGTGAGTGACTGGGTGAGTGTGTGAAATTGTCTACAGGTGTGAGTGTGTGAGTGACTGAGTGAGTGTGTGAAATAGTCCACAGGTGTGAGTGTGTGAAATTGTTCACAGGTGTGAGTGTGTGAGTGACTGAGTGAGTGTGTGAAATAGTCCACAGGTGTGAGTGTGTGAGTGACTGGGTGAGTGTGTGAAATTGTCCACAGGTGTGAGTGTGTGAGTGACTGGGTGAGTGTGTGAAATTGTCCACAGGTGTGAGTAAGAGAGTGACTGGGTGAGTGTGTGAAATTGTCCACAGGTGTGAGTGTGTGAAATTGTCCACAGGTGTGAGTGTGTGAGTGACTGGGTGAGTGTGTGAAATTGTCCACAGTTGCGAGTGTGTGAGTGACTGGGTGAGTGTTTGAAAATGTCCACAAGTGTGAGTGTGACTGGGTGAGTGTGTGAAATTGTCCATAAGTGTGAGTGTGACTGGGTGAGTGTGTGAAATTGTCCATAAGTGTGAGTGTGACTGGGTGAGTGTGTGAAATTGTCCATAAGTGTGAGTGTGACTGGGTGAGTGTGTGAAATTGTCCACAGGTGTGAGTGTGTGAGTGAATGGGTGAGTGTGTGAAATTATCCACAGGTGCCAGTGTGTGAGTGACTGGGTGAGTGTGTGAAATTGTCCACAGGTGTGAGTGTGTGAAAATGTCCACAAGTGTGAGTGACTGGGTGAGTGTGTGAAATTGTCCACAGGTGTGAGTGTGTGAAAATGTCCACAAGTGTGAGTGACTGGGTGAGTGTGTGAAATTGTCCATAAGTGTGAGTGTGACTGGGTGAGTGTGTGAAATTGTCCACAGTTGTGAGTGTGTGAGTGACTGGGTGAGTGTGTGAAATTATCCACAGGTGCCAGTGAGTGAGTGACTGGGTGAGTGTGTGAAATTGTCCACAGGTGCGAGTGTGTGAGTGAATGGGTGAGTGTGTGAAATTATCCACAGGTGCCAGTGTGTGAGTGACTGGGTGAGTGTGTGAAATTGTCCACAGGTGCGAGTGTGTGAGTGACTGGGTGAGTGTGTGAAATTGTCCACAGGTGTGAGTGTGTGAGTGAATGGGTGAGTGTGTGAAATTGTCCACAGGTGCCAGTGAGTGAGTGACTGGGTGAGTGTGTGAAATTGTCCACAGGTGCGAGTGTGTGAGTGAATGGGTGAGTGTGTGAAATTATCCACAGGTGCCAGTGTGTGAGTGACTGGGTGAGTGTGTGATATTGTCCATAGATGTGACTGTGTGAGTGACTGGGTGAGTATGTGAAATTGTCCACAGGTGTGAGTGTGACTGGGTGAGTGTGTGAAATAGTCCACAGGTGTGAGTGTGACTGGGTGAGTGTGTGAAATAGTCCACAGATGTGAGTGAGTGAGTGACTGGGTGAGTGTGTGAGTGACTGGGTGAGTGTGTGAAATTGTCCACAGGTTTGAGTGTGTGAGTGACTGGGTGAGTGTGTGAAATTGTCCACAGGTGTGAGTGACTGGGTGAGTGTGTGAAAATGTCCACAGGTGTGAGTGTGTGAGTGACTGGGTGAGTGTGTGAAATTGTCCACAGGTGTGAGTGTGACTGGGTGAGTGTGTGAAATTGTCCATAAGTGTGAGTGTGACTGGGTGAGTGTGTGAAATTGTCCATAAGTGTGAGTGTGACTGGGTGAGTGTGTGAAATTGTCCATAAGTGTGAGTGTGACTGGGTGAGTGTGTGAAATTGTCCACAGGTGTGAGTGTGTGAGTGAATGGGTGAGTGTGTGAAATTATCCACAGGTGCCAGTGTGTGAGTGACTGGGTGAGTGTGTGAAATTGTCCACAGGTGTGAGTGTGTGAAAATGTCCACAAGTGTGAGTGACTGGGTGAGTGTGTGAAATTGTCCACAGGTGTGAGTGTGTGAAAATGTCCACAAGTGTGAGTGACTGGGTGAGTGTGTGAAATTGTCCATAAGTGTGAGTGTGACTGGGTGAGTGTGTGAAATTGTCCACAGGTGTGAGTGTGTGAGTGACTGGGTGAGTGTGTGAAATTATCCACATGTGCCAGTGAGTGAGTGACTGGGTGAGTGTGTGAAATTGTCCACAGGTGCGAGTGTGTGAGTGAATGGGTGAGTGTGTGAAATTATCCACAGGTGCCAGTGTGTGAGTGACTGGGTGAGTGTGTGAAATTGTCCACAGGTGTGAGTGTGATATTGTCCATAGATGTGACTGTGTGAGTGACTGGGTGAGTGTGTGAAATTGTCCACAGGTGCGAGTGTGTGAAATTATCCACAGGTGCCAGTGTGTGAGTGACTGGGTGAGTGTTAAATTGTCCACAGGTGTGAGTGTGTGATATTGTCCATAGATGTGACTGTGTGAGTGACTGGGTGAGTGTGTGAAATTGTCCATAGGTGTGAGTGTGTGAGTGACTGGGTGAGTGTGTGAAATTGTCCATAGGTGTGAGTGTGAGTGGGTGAGTGTGTTTGAATGGGTGAGTGTGTGAAACTGTCTATGTGTGTGGCTGTGTGAGTGACTGGGTGAATGTATAAAAATCTTCATAGGTGTGGGTATGTGTAACTGGGTGAGTGTGTGAAATTGCCCACAGGTGTGACTGTGTGAGTGAATGGGTGAGTGTGTGAAATTGTCCACGGGTGTGTGTGAATGGCTGAGGGTGTGAAATTGTCTACAGATGTGAGTGTATGAGTCATTGGATGAGTGTGTGTACTTGTACACAGTTATGAGTGTGTGTGCGTGTGTGTGTATAACTGTCCGCAGTGAGTGATTGGGTGAGTTTGTGAAAGTCTGAGCTTAACATTTCTGCTCCGTTCTAAAGAACTGGTTTCTCTCTGAGGAAAAGCTCAGAGACATTCAGCCTTGAAACAATTCATATTAGACATTAGTTACATAACCACAATTAAGATGAAATATAACACACGTGGACAGGACACTTTTATGGGTCTGAAGACTGATTGGGATTCGAGACACGCCTGAATCACGATCAAGGCATAAAGCATTAAACGGCTGCTGTTAGGAGCAGTCCTACGAAGCCAAGTCACTGAACCAAAGCCCACTGCCTCCCTGTGCTACAGGTGGTCCACTGAGTGAGTGCAAACTGAAAAGAGGAGCCGAGTGTTTTTATTTCTTTCATTTGCAGAGATCTGGCTTCAATAGCTTTAATGGAGTCAGCACAGGGCCATCGTGTAAAGTCAAGGATACACTGTGGACCTCTAAGAATGATGCATCTAAAACACAGATGATTAGAGCATCATTAATCCCTTAGTTGTGGGTACGATTAATGGATTAAAAGGTGGGAAAATGCACTCTTACATAAGTAATCAAAGCTGATAATGAAAAAAAACGGAGAGGGTCCGCTCAGATTTGAGACACTGAGCAGCAGACACAACTAGATTACATCCAGATTGCAGTGTAAAAGTCAGTCATCATTTGTGGTATTTCTCTATTGTCCAGACTCTGGGCTGACCAACAGGCTTTAGAAACTGGAGCATGGCTTTCTTCTTCCTTCTCCTCACTTTTTCCTATCAGTCTGCCTGTCTTTGTGTAAAGGGTTGTGCGTGTGTGTGTGTTTGTGTGTGCGAGAGAGATAGAGCGACAGAGTGTGTCTGTGTCTCCTCACTTTCCCTCTAGATCCTAAGGGTCTCCTGAGTTGGGGTCGATTGAACAGTGGCCATGGGCTCTAACTGGCTCCCGAATCAAGAGGAAAGCACGAAGGAAAGAAAGGCAGTAAATTGATCCCTCAACTGTTTCAGGCTCCTTCCTCCTGCAGACTCGTTTGTGAAGGTCTGTGTGTGTGGCTTGCCGTCCTGAGATCAGGAATGTACAACAGGCTGCCTGCCTGTGACAGGAGCTACCGGTAAAAGTTCTTGTCATTTAAGACTCTTTCTTTCCTTTCCCTCCCTTTTTATTTTTTGGCGAGGGCCGTGGACAAGGAGAGAAGTGAGGAGGGAGAGAAGTGAGAGAAGTGAGGAGGGAGGGAGGGAGGCCAGCCAAGAGCAGCAAAAGCCCTCGGCTTCCCCCAAGCCTCGTTGCTCTAAGGAACTTCGCCTGTTGACAACCGTCACTACGGGAAACTTTTTCACGGCGAGATTGATTAAAGAGCATTTCGACCGGGAACGTCCACTTCTCGAGAGTCGAGCGCCGGCGAGACGGACCCGCTCAGCAGATTCAAAACCGATCTTCAAATAGACAAACAAAGATTTAAAGTGTGAAGCTGTGAATCAAGTGTTGAAGGATCATCCAGATGAGAATGTAAAAAAAAGGAAAGAAAAAAAAGATGTAGTAGCTCATGAAGAAAAGAGCCACTGGAGCATTGCGAAACGGCAGGCGATATACGACCTTCCTCGCAGTGAAGACAGCCACAGATGCATTCATCATCTTTAGCTTGTGGGTACAAGCGAGACTCAGGGGCGTTGTACCCGACGATGGCCAAACTCAGGTCAAATCGTGTCCAAACCACAGACTCTGTGATGGACATCTTCGGTGGGGCCTGAACCTCAAGAAAGACTTCCAACCCCCAACCCTCAGAATGCACCCAGGAGGCCAGAGGCTTCATGCCACAAATCCCCGGCACAGTTGCGAGGCGCATGCTGCTATCACCACACACACAAACAACTCCCGTTTCCTGTTATTTTTCTCCAGAGTGGTATATAGCTATCCTTCCCGCTCCCTTCCAACAGGCATGTGCTTTAGAACATTTGTACTTAATAACGTGGACAGCAGGGATTAATCAGGACACAAACACATTCACTCGTACTTCGGGCCAAAGCGTGGCAGACGCTCGACTTTGACCACTCTTTTGGCAAAGAGAAAAGAACACCACGACAACCTTCTCCCTCTTAAGCAACACAATCTGGTTTCCGATCTAAAGGCATCAAGGTTCAGACGAGAAGAATGCCAATTTGTTTAGACAGCGACGCAGTTATGCACCAGACGGATTCCATTGCACTGACTGCGGATATAATGACGGAGCGGCTGAAATTGGACGACTCTGAATGAAACGGCCAAGGAAAGGAAGGAGCCTCACACGAGAGGGTTCGGCGGTATTACATCTCCCCCAGGAAAACAGCCTGGGTCCAATTAAAATGACACAATGCCATTACGGCTTTGTTAACTACATCATGAAACCCATCCCTCCTCCTGTTTGATGTTTGAGCAAGAAGCGCACTTAACGTGATGCAACATCCCAGTCATTACGATATCTAATTAATATTCGCCGCTGGGTTGTTTTGTACGTCCAAAATTTGTAGATAAATCAAGGTCGGTTCCACTTCGTGACGGGCTTCTGCTTATTGTTGGACCTGCGGAGTGGAACCGAGACCACCGTTGCACTGACCTGCAATCTTCCAGTTAGCCGTCCAAAAAAAGTGACGTCTGCGAGTAATTACAGCCGTTTCCAGATTGACCAGAGCTTCTTACCATTCCTAGGTTTTAAAAAGCAGCTGAGGAGACTTCTTTTCATTTTCTCCCTCGTCTCGGACTCGACACTCGCACAACAGGAAATGAAAATCAGGTCATAAGTGCTGGACTATGTTTTCTTGAACGTATCATCCATATTTGATAATATCAAAAGCAGAGTAGGACCTTTGAATCTGAGCGCTATTAGTTTATGTGTTTCCAGTGACGGCAGCGGTCATACGAGCAGCTCTTAGTCCTGACCGTCTGGTCACTTTCGGATCATCTAACCAACCCCTAAGCCCTCTGTGGCCCCTGTGTTCGCCTTAAGCTATTTTTTCCAACAATTACAAAACTTCCCAAAAGCCAGCGTTTATTTGTCCGCAGTCACTCCGGAGAGTGCCAGGAAAACGGGATTCTTAATATGAAAGTGCCGCAATAACAGCAACAAAGAACTTCATGTTCTCTCTGGTCATAAATTATGGACAAAACCATCCCTCTTCACTTCTACCTGTCAATAAAGACAGACTACAGCCTGCTTCGGACTCTGCACTTAACCAATATGCAGGCCCTTGCTTCCAGTTCGATTGGCCCCACCCTCTCACGGCTAGCCACAGGGGTCAAAGTTGAACGCGGTAAAAGCCAAGACTGCAACCGCAGGGCCGTCCAGACGCTCCAGCATCCAGCTCTCTGCACGGGAGCAGCCCCTCGTATTCCCTAAACGTCAGTGACCCCGACCGTTTAATGCAGGGCCCCCCCAGCACTCTCCCCCATAGCTTGACCTCCCCCTACAGCGGCAGGCTTGAGGCGCACGCCGATGTTAGCGACTCAGCATGTTTTCGCGTGGAGCGGACGCACTCTCAATCATCATTAGAGGTTTGAGCGGAGTCCTGCTGCCCCGGGCCTCCTGCCAGCATGCGTAAAATTTTCCATGAGAAAAGCCGCGAGTAGCCGGAGAGGAAGGGAGGGAGGGAGGTAGGGGGGCGTCACTGGGCTGGAGGAGTTCAGGGGGATCCTCTGAAATCTAAGACCCTTGCTCCGTTAGAAAAAAATAAAGTGGAGGAGAGAGTCCATCTGAGGAAAAGACTGAGTTGTCAGAGGCAGGGAGGTGTTAGTCAAGGCTGGGGAAATGCTGGTGTTGGTCCAGTTCGAAGATTTAACCATAAAGCAACCATAAAGAAAATGAGACCGTGGCTCTGCCTGAGTCCTGGAGTTCGGTCAGGGCTTGGGCTACTCTACAAGGCTCTGGAGAAACAGAGGCCTTCTGTATTCGGGAGCACAGCCGGAGAGAATCTGCCACTTTGATTAGTGACTTCAAAAGTGCATTTCAGGGACAGTGCAGTGCCCCCACACTTAGAAATACATATACACTCACAGTGGGAAAATGAAAAAGTGAAGAGAACCATGGGGAAACACAAGAATCTTGTGGTAACTCACAACGCAGTCGCTGAAATCGCACAGCACCGTATCCCAACTTGTTTAATGTGCTTTTATATTTAATAAACCTCAAGATCAAATAGATTTTTCACAAGTCCTTAAATAAGTCAACAAAAACTCCTCAACGTCCTGCACGTCCAGCCCCAGAGTTTAGCCTGATTTTATTGGAATTTACCGATAAACCGATATAAAGACATATAATCTGATGGTGTTCCCTAGAGTCGTAGATTTCAAAAATTCAGAATCAAGAGGGAGAAGGTATTCATCTGGATGGAGGAGGCTTTTGAGAAGGTGTATGCTGACAGTTTCCATAACAAACAGTGGGAGTAAATTGTTTAGAGAACACGGAGTTGTATATTGAAAAGCATGGCTGGAGATTTCAAAAAAATATCTTAAGGCATGGCCCTGTTTGGACTGGAAACATAGACAAAACAAGCTACCAGCAACACAAAATACGAGGTAAACCCAAATACAGACAGAGCTGACTCCAATAGACATCCTTTTTTGAAAATCTCTTCTCCCTGGTGGATAAAAATGTAAAATCTCTAAAAAATTAGGAGCCATTTTGGCTGCATGTTCATCAGATGTAGATACAATGTCTACACGGTAAACCTTTATAGCCCTGACCACAGATCCTGGCCATAGAACTTGTGTGACACCACAGCAGAAAAACTACCCACTTGGAGACAAGATCTGAAATGGTATGTTAGCTGGAAGCTCAGAGCCAACAGTGAAACTAAGGGCAACAGCCAGTGACTTAGCTCATGCTCGTTGAAACACAGACACACACAAAAACACACACACAAACATGAGGGAGCATGATGTCACCCTCGCCGTCTCAGCTCAGCAACTGTGACCAGCACCTCGCCGTCCAGCCTGCCTTTTATTGCTTAATTAGTGAGGAAAACGAGACTGACGCAGATTCCGCACTCCTGTTTTTCAGACGCTCGCTATTGTTCCCCCCTGATGCCATGTGCATGCAATTTTTGGGTGCTCTGCATGCCATATGCATGGTAAATTGCTGTGAAATACAAGAGGGAATGACCCAACAAAGGCTGTTATTGGATGCTGCCCAGTTAGAGACCGCAGGCTGCATTACGCAAGCGCTAGACACAGGAACAATGACAGGGAGCGATGCCCTGCTAAAAAAAAACATTAAAAAATAAAGAAACTAGTTTTTTGATTTAGTTTTTTTCTTTTTTCAAATGGCTGAGGCATGCATTTGATTTAAGGGCAGCGATGCAATTTTGATTCTTGGCCTTGGCGCTCCCGCTCGTCAGCGCGTGACTGGATAAGGATCTGTTTACTTGGATCCTTTCAAGAACGAGACGACCATAGTTAGAGCGGCACTCGCAGAGAAGTGGATTACACAGGCGGCTGCTTGTGAAAGCGGAGAGCGGTGATGATAGCGTGTGCTTTCCTCTATCACACGTCCTTTCAAGTAGTTAGCAAACAACTGGAGGTCTACAGACAGTGTTGAGTGGTGGAGGTACTTGGATGGGCTCACATATACAGTAACCACCAGCCCGCCGCCACACACACACGTCATCTGCGAGCCCCTGCTGGAGCAGTAGCCAGCCGGTGAAGTTGAAGTTGACTAATTTCTCGGGTGGCTCCCTCTTGGAGAGAGGTTTTCCGCTAGCTGTGGTGGGTGGGAGGCCCATGAGTGCAGAGCTGGCCTCTCGAGTGTCCGGCAGCAGACGCCCACAGCAGCCTGGGGGCCCCTCTTGCCCACACGATGACGCCAGGGGCCTCCCCTCCGCAGCAGAGGTAAGAGTGGAGCGTGTCCTTTGCTGCTTTCACAACAGTGGACAGGGATCTCACACACATTTGTCAAAAGGGAAGGGTCAATTATCGGCCAGCGCTGGAAGATAATCTTACTCCATAAAACAATACGAAAAGACTCCAGATATCTATGAGTGGGTTGAATAATCTTATAACATTCTTATAACAATCTCCTAATGAGAAATATTAGCTGTATTGCTTACATTTAAAATGCTTTCACTTGCCAAGATACAATTTATAGCCTGGAGGGGGGCCGGGGGCAGCAGGGGCACTCCCTTTTGCATCAGCCTTGTTTATTTTTTTTTCTCGGCTTGTGTGAAAGAGTGCAGAGCTTGGTGGAGGGGGCAGGCAGATGCCTTTGGAGGATGCAGTTACCACCGCACACTTACCGGGACTCCAGCAGCCGACCACAGACGCTTATTCAGGCATTAGAGCGTGAGATGGCAGCCGGTTTCAGTTTTTTATTTTATGTTTATTTATTTATTTATCGTTACGAGACGCGCTCTGGAGGGGCCCACAGCCAATCAATACGCATTCCTGCAGCTTAATGCAGCTGTAATCACAGGCTGAATGCATTTGGCCACTGAATATGGAGGTATGAAAGGTAACGAGAGCGAGGGCTAAAGTGACTGGAGAGGTACGCGGGGAGAATGCGGAAACAAGGTTAAGCTTGTTTCTTTTTTGGAAATTTGAAATAGTTTCACGTAGCGCTTTGGTACCAGGTAAATGGATCCGCTAACAAGCTTTCAGACATCAAACGGGGCTCGGGTTTCGCCTCTGTCCAGCTAAGACTGCTGCAGTTCACGATGCGGGAGTAAACATGCCGTCTGATGTTATGCGCTTTATGCCTGATGAAGTTATGCTCCGTATCTGAGGGTTTATTCCCTCTCTTCTGCTCCCTGCTCCCGGGACAGAGTTTAAACTCTAGCAGAGCCGGTGTGAATTGACACGACTTTCAAAATGTCATTTGTAACTTCGTTCGAAGCTATTAGCAGACGGCGATGACAAATAGATGACCCCGGCTCTCTCTGTGTGTTGTTTATTTATGAGCTGAGGACTCTGAGATGACAGATTTAGTGAAAGCTACATTCTAACTCAATTTCTGCACAGCCCTTAAATACCCCCCACCCACACAGGCGCACACACACACACACACACACACACACACACAATAATACAATATCCTCTCAAGAGCACAACAGCCACCTCTAACCTCTCCTTTCACTGCAGTAAAAGAAGACTCTTTATGGTGAGCGTGAAGCAGAGCTGCAGGGTAAGTGATGCTGACCTTCTGTTGCCCTGCCCTGCCTTCTAAGCATTTAATTCCTGGCCTTATTCAGTGGATCTATCACCTCCTTAGTCACCACACAAAGGGCCCTGAGCCTTCTGGGCCAGGTTCTGCTGGTGTTACAGCTGCGAGCAAACGTTTGAACAGCTCTGATCAGATGACATGCTTTTGTTGATCTTCTGAGTGAAAAATGTTAACACGTTTTCTAAAGAAGGCCTGTAGCTGTGGCTTTTGTTTGCAAATTGATATCTGTTGTATGTGCCATGCCCCGCAATCCCATTTTTAGCTTAAATAAGTCAACACATGCTCTACAGGACAGTGCGGTATTTTTCTACTAATTTTAGTCAATGGTTTTTGTTTGTTTGCTGATTTTATTACAAAATACTAACAAAATAACTGACAAATATATTTTGCACAGATTACTTTTCTACTTTTTCCCTCTCAGAATGTTAAATCCACCGTAATTATGCACAGAAATGGACAGAGGAGCACTGAACTGTATTATTGTATTACGCATGTAATGCCCAGGGAGCCTCTAGCCACAGGTGACCAGAGAGGTGAGGACCGCAGGCAATTATTACAGGAACAGCGGGAGGGCTCAGGGCTAAACACCCAACGGCCCCATGGGTGCCGCCGGTTACACAGCCAGAGGAGACCGCCGGTGACCCCCCAGACTCCCCTGATGACGCCAGCTCAGTGCAGGAGCCTCTGCAGGGAGACTGAATGAAAACAAAAGCGTGCCCCCACCCCCCACTCGTCATGCTCCTCAAATCCAATTCTGGAAAAAAAAAAAAAAAAGACAGAGCGGCTCTCACCTCAGGAAACCCCTACCTATTGTTTTGCTTCCTTCATTAGGGCTTCGGTCAACAGGCTTGACCGCCGTGCGTGTGCCACTGTTTTCACTCGGCCGCTCCCTACCTGACCTCTGACCCCCTGCACGTCTGCTGTGTTTGGACAGATTGTTTCAAATCCCACGGTGCAAATTTACTAATTTACCACCGGCGCATAACAAGTGGATTCATAATTCCTGCATCGACACACACACACACATATATACACACACACACCGGTAAAAGGTGGGGCTCAAATATATAACTGGAAAATACGGCAAAAATATCATATCACGATAAATAGTTTATATCCACACACACACACAAACACATAATTTTTAAGTTATATATTTGAGCCCCACCTTTTACCAGTGTGTATGTGTGTGTGTGTGTGTGTGTGCAGTAAAAATCTATGAATAAAATAGTTATTTTAAATAAAAACTATTCACAATAAAACTCATTATTATTATTAGGCCGGGACCGATATATCGGTTAGCTGATAATATCAGCTGATAATAATGACCTACTGTATTATTGCTTATCGTTATTGCCTGATAATAGCATTGATAATTAGTACTCATTATTTCCAGTGATGTTGTAATTATCTCCCTGAAAACTATAGACACCACCATGAAAATGAATACAAGCACTATATCTCTATTCAGCTATGTTTAATACCACAGTAAACAACAAACACCTAACACAAAGTGCCAGCGTTATTTGTTGCAAAGCCCAGTGCGCTCCGGCCCAGCAGCCTCTAATGACTGGTTTCACCGCAGTTTCATCACTGGTACAAGCTCCCCATGCTAGAAGGATATTTGGGGATTTCAGTAGACGGCTGATGGGGAGGGCTCGCTTAAAAGCACAACACGGAGCGTATGCCACTTCGGAACATCTTGGCTCATGGTGGGAAAAATGTTGCGGCTTTTCTGGGGGGATCGTGTAATGCGAAAAAGTTATAATGAATGGGAACGTTCTGACAGTTGGGATTAGCGTACGCAGAGACTGAAAAGACGATAAGCCAGCGCTGAGGAGAAAGAACACCCTACTCTCTCCAAAAATCTCAGACAGGTTTGGCACGGCACCTGCTTGTGTTGAGGTTTGCTGAGCTGGACTGGCCTGGGATTAGCTGTGTATAACCGTAAAGCACACGGTGTTATTAACGTTGGATGAAAGCGGATCATTGGCCCTGTGCATTTATAACTACTAACCCCAAGTCACACCAGACAGTGAAATAAATCTGCAACATACGTGCAACATCCAACCACACCATGTGTATATGTATCTTACATAATTCAGCGGTTTAATAACACGTCTGGTATGTACAGTTAGGGAATGCTTTAATGGCAATTACACACTATTACAATGTCACTGTGCATCTAAAAACCTAGTCATGAAAGCACAAACCCAGCATCCTCTAGTAACACCAAACAATCCAAACATCTGGTTGGTGTGCCACATCTGTGTGTGAGTGTCCACTGAAGTGTGAATGCCGTAGAAGTAGAAAAATGTAGTGTCATGGTAACAGTGGTCAGAATGATCATGGTTATCATTATTATCATTTTAAAATGTGCTGAAAAGTTACACATTTCTACACAAACTGAAAAGAGGTTCAGCCCATTTTTTGCAAATTTAACAACATCAAATTTAATTAAAATAGACCAATATTTACAATAAACAGCTGTCTTTTAAAGCTGTAGAAGTCATCAGGTGAGATTAAGTTTTTTTAAGATATTAAGATTGATTTATAAACCTCACTTCGTTTTTATGAAAACATTTGCTGTGGATAAAAGAGGGGCTGCTTTTTTTTTTTTTTTTTTTTTTTAAGAGACGTTTCTATTTCAAATATCTTCCAGGACACAAATAAAAATGTGTTAGAATGTAACTTTTAATGGTGTACAACTGTACACCATTTTAAGGTGGAAATAAATTTTAATGTTGGTAGCAGAATGTTACTGAGCTCTGTTTAAGGTAGAAAGAAGCTAAGAACTTTGCAGTTTAAGGTGGTTTCTTTTAGTTTTTTTAAATTACAGTATAACTTAAGGTGGAATGGAGAGCTGCACCAAAGTGAGTTTTTAATTTTAATTGTAATAAGTTGAGACTGCTCCTAATTGTACCATGGTTTACGGTTTCATGTCGATTCTGGGCTAGTGGAAGTTCCACCGCACCATGCTGCTTTAAGCCCCAGCTTTAGGCCAGTGGTGTTGTAGGGACCTACCATCATCCAGGTACATCTGGTCCAGCTCCTGCGGTTCTTGCTTGATGGTCACGGGCAGTGCAGGGGAGCTGCTATCCTCCGCCAGCAGACTTGAGGGGCTTCCTCTTGGGTGGGCCGAGCCGAAGGGGGGCAGGTAAGGGCTTTCTGCTGTAGCCCCCGGTGTGGAGGGGACAGACGTGGGAGAAGAGGAGGGGCTGCTGCTTGGGTACAGAGGGTGGTAAGAAGGGCTGCTGAGGTGTGGACTACCCTGTGGGTGGGGTATGTTGATTGAGGCATGGTCAGGGGAGCTGGGCAGGACCAGGCCTGGATGTGCGGATGGGTCTTGCAAGGAAGCCACGCCTCCAGCCATGGTGGACTGAGTGGGGCTGCTGCTGAGGCACTTGGGGAAGGGGACGGGGGATAGGTCATGGAGCTTTGGGCTGGAGCCGGGGGAGGAGCAAGGCATGACGGTGGGGTGAGGAGGGCAGCTGGGGAAGCTCCCCACCAGGCAGGGGTCAGCGTCGCCCAAAGGCATCATGGGAGGCAGTCTCTGAGGGCTGTAGAAGGGCTTCGAGTGACGGGGCATTATTGGAGCGCCCTGAGACTCATAGTCGTCGCTCGGCTCGGTCTTTATCATGGGAACTGTGGGACGAAGACCAGAGAGTTCCAGGTGAGAAATCAATTTTAGTGACATCTTCTAGGATATTTTAGAACTAAGAAAGACTGTACAGTGCAGGTAAAGCAACACTAAGTAGTATTTTTACTTTAATGCTAGAGCTTAAAAAACAGATTCTCTGTTTTTTTCCTACTCTGAGCTATAACATGGGAGTTTTCACACATGCACTTTTAGTCCAGTTGAATTGAACTCTGGTTCATTTTCACCCTCTGTGCTGTTCATTTGGGCACATGTAAAAAAAAGTAAATCGGAGCAAAACAACCATACCAAGACCCCCGAGAGGTGGCGGCATCGGTCATGTCAAGTGATTCGTTTTCTGGTGAGAACGTAATCCGACCTCAATCCGACCCAACTATAAGGTGTACGCAGCAGATCTGACCAGAACGGCCCATAGCCAGGGGGCACGGTAGGTGTTGGACGCAGTAGAGCAGGTAAACAGGGGACTGACTAAAGTTTAACTTGCAAATCCAGTCTAGCAAAAATCCCAAATGTTACCTAGTGTTGTTTTAAGGATTAACCAAGAACCCAATGAATTTTTGACCTAAATGTGGCACATCCGCAGTCCTCTTATGGCCCACGTTTGGCCACCAGGTATCTGGTCTATTAGGGTGAGTCCACTTGACTCGACTCAGCCACAGGTTCACCTCAGAGACAATACTGACAGTCAAGGCCACATGTGGGTCGTAAGGGTGCTGCAGATGTGCCACATTTGAAGCTAGCATTCACTGGTATTTGGGCTAACTGTAGAGGGCAAGTTATCTCTTGATAAGAGAGAGAGAGAGAGAGAGACTCTAGAAATGTTTAAACCGTATTTCTGTATTGTATTATTGGGCTAATATTAATACAAACCAAGCATCTATTAAGCCCCTTTTTGTCAGTGGAGGGTGAAAGCTGGCGAGTGTGAGGGGGTTACAGGAATATAAGTGAGACACAGAAGCCGGGATACCCTCCTGAACTGACTCAATCCAATCAGCACTCAAGAACCAGTGTGTGTGTGTGTGTGTGTCTTAGCAGTGATCCCAGCGAAGGTTTTTTAAATAAAAAAAAAAAAAAAGGCAGAAAAATAGAGAAAGAAAAAGTAGGAAAGAAAAAGGGATGAGTCATCAGAGGAGAGCTCCACAGCTGGCTCTAATAATGAAAAGGCCTATTTTCTTTGGCGGGGGCTCTGGCTCTAATACGCTATAAAAGAGCATTTTGAAAGAGAGAGCTGCTGCAGGAGCCTGAGACCCCAGGGGCTCCACACTGGAGAAGCAATTGTTGCTCTAAAGGATGAAAAAAAAAGAAAGGAGGCAAAATGATTTGATTTTGATTAGGTACTTAGAGCTGGGTGCGTGAGTCCACCCAGGCTGTGAGTGCAGGAACCTTGGAGAAAGACAACAGAGAGAAGTCCACTGACCACCCGGAGTGTGTCCTGATAACTCCACATTTGTCCTCGGCGTACACAGATAGAGGCAATGATTCCTGTTATTGTAACTGCATTGGTTCACTTGCCAATTACTCTCCACACCATGAAAGGGTTTCAGATCAGAAGTGATTTTGAGCGCTGTCAGTAATTTTCTTTGATCTACAGTGACATGTAAATATCCAGATATTTTTTGGTTACATTATAATTAATGCCAACTTTATTTGAAAACTATTTCCATTATATTAAGGCTACAATTATGATTTAAATTCAATATAATTCAAAATGTACAATTCTCATTTTATTCAATTAAAACAAACCCCTAAAGATAAGTATTAATAATCCACGTTCATAATCATTCACATAGAAATCACCATCTTTACATCATCTAAACCAAACCTCACATGTACTTTTGGATACAGTCTTATCCCTAAGAACAGACCAAATACTGTGGTGTGTTCTCTCTGTGTCTGCGTGGGTTTCCTCCGGGTGACTGTCTGTGAGGACTGTGGTGTGTTCTCCCTGTGTCTGTGTGGGTTTCGTCCGGGTGACTGTCTGTGAGGAGTGTGGTGTGTTCTCCCTGTGTCTGCGTGGGTTTCGTCCGGGTGACTGTCTGTGAGGAGTGTGGTGTGTTCTCCCTGTGTCTGCGTGGGTTTCGTCCGGGTGACTGTCTGTGAGGAGTGTGGTGTGTTCTCCCTGTGTCTGCGTGGGTTTCCTCCGGGTGACTGTCTGTGAGGAGTGTGGTGTGTTCTCCCTGTGTCTGCGTGGGTTTCCTCCGGGTGACTGTCTATGAGGAGTGTGGTGTATTCTCTCTGTGTCTGTGTGGGTTTCCTCCGGGTGACTGTCTGTGAGGAGTGTGGTGTATTCTCTCTGTGTCTGTGTGGGTTTCCTCCGGGTGACTGTCTGTGAGGAGTGTGGTGTATTCTCTCTGTGTCTGTGTGGGTTTCCTCCGGGTGACTGTCTGTGAGGAGTGTGGTGTATTCTCTCTGTGTCTGTGTGGGTTAGAGCTGTGCAGAGCCACACTACAACACAAACGTGGAAGCAATATAAAAAAATAAAAGACGCTCCGTTTCTTCTTATTGTGTCTCCCACTTCTCCTCCTGTGCTGCAGTGTGCTCATATCCAGCCAGTGTTGTGAGCAGCATTGTGAAAAACGAATTCTCCAGCTGGGATTAACAAACAGACAAAACAGATTTACGAATCTCCGAGCAATGTCTGAGAACCACAAATCACTGTTACTCCACGACTCGCGTGATTTATGTTGTTCTGCCGCTGTGTCATTAGTTCTTTAACAAAATAGATCTTTCACACCCTCGGCGTGTGTGCGCGGCGTCCGTGTCCCCAGTGCTCGGCAGATTTACGTCATTGCAGTCTGCTCTAAGTGGCGTGGGAGTGCTCGGGCCGTCCCTCTGCGACCTGCAGGTGCTAGTGAGCAGCTCTCTGGACCAGCCACCGTCCCAGAGCTCTTCCTTCTGGAGCTCGAGACTGGAGCCTGGGGATTACTCCTACCAGCCATGGCCTGGATGTTGTTTGGTGTGTCTGGAATTGAGGCTCTTGGACACATCACATTTCCAAGGTGATTTAGGCAATGTGCGTCTGGTTAAGGACTGGACGACTCAAGAGTGTGCAATACACCGTGTTCAGTCTGCAATGGGGTACACACCGTACAGTGTCGGATACTAAGAAACCAGAAAGGAACTAGGTGTATTCACTCATGTTCACTCCCCATAATAATGATACTTTGACAATAAGAACTAGACTTAATCAGCACCTTAAAAGACTAACTCTGATGTGCAGTCTGCCTTCGCCGATTCAGTTGTAATCCCTCCATCCCAGCGGCAAACTCGGCCTCGGCTTCACGTTTAATCTCTAAATTTACACATCAACAAAAGCTCAGTGGAGCTGCGGCTCTGTTATTGTCTCATTCTACTGACACCCTCTCGTATTTCTCCTCCAGGCTCCAGGCTCCAGGCTCAGGGCCCTGAGCCAGGCTCCGTGAAGCCTTCCATCCTCGCTCCGAGCACTGGGAGTCTGCAGCGTGGCGTGAAGATTCAGCCTGTTAGCCTCATCCCCAGCTGCCTCTCATTTCCTCCCAACCCCCAGCTGCTTGCGGCCTGCAGACACTTTTCACTGCTGGGTTTGGTACTCGCCTTTTCTCTTTGTGCATTGTTTTAATAAACACATCATGGAACTTGTTTGTAGCTCCCTCACTCACACTTAGCAGGCTGTAAATTCTCCACCGGGGGGTGTCATTTTTGATGTGAGCGCAACCAACTTATAAGGGCTTGTACTCAATTATCGAGGCTTATTTGTGTGTTTTATTCCGATGCAAAATTATTTTATTCGCCCTCTGTTCAATTTTTGCAAATTAACCCAGCAACAAAAACTCACGGACCAATCATCTTTAGTCGTGTGTTGTGATGGCAACAACTGGCCAATCGTCTAATACTATTTGTTTCAAGGCACTGGGGACTTTGACAGAACTGCGCAGAACAAAGACAGAACACATACTGTAGGCAGTGTGTCCAAAAGTGTGTGGACACCTTTAAGAAACTATTCGGATTGGGTTATTGATAAAGTATAATAACGCGATAATAACGTGCAAATATTTGTCATTGTACAATGTACAACGAGATGTGTCTTCCGCAGTAAGCACATCTATGGCAGTGAACAACACACACACACACTAAGTGCACTAGGGGCTGTGAACACACGCCCAGAGTTGGGGTCAGCCATCCCTGGCGCCCTGGGAGCAGTTGTGAGTTCAGTGCCTTGCTCAAGGGCACTTCAGCAGCGGTGGATGTTCCCACAGGGTTGGGGATTGAACCGGCAACTTTCCGAAAGGGAGAACAGAGCCTCTGTCTAACTACGTTGGGCTCAGCACAGCAGAAAGTGCACTGTGTAAATGTTTTGGAGGAGGGCTGAACACCATCCCTCCCTCTTCCCTCTGCCCTGATTTCAGGACAGTGCTCTTATAGTGAATTACACTCTGCAAATGTAGGGGGCGCCTAGGAGTGAAAATAACAAACTCTGTTTTTTTAAGACTGAACTTTGAAGGTGCTAAAGAACAACCCTGTGGATTTCTCTAAAGAAACGGAAAGCCATTCTTCCAAAAAGAACAGAAGCTTTAAAGACAAAGAAAATAGTGAAAATGATACAATTAATCTCAAGAAATAAAGGGTGTCTACACATTAAATATCTACAGTCCCCATCACTCTACGTACAACACGGGTCTGTTTTGATTTCTGAGACAGAAGGAAAGGATGAAGGAGTCTCCATGTGACACAGGTGACTCTTTAATTACGTCACGAGGGCCCAGCCGTAATTACAAGCCCCTGGGTAGGAACAATCTGGCACACAGCTGGTGGTCAGAATGGACCAGTTGGTTCTGTCTGTCACTGGCCCAAACCATGGCCAACTACTGCCCTGTGAAAGATAGTCCAGTTCCACAATTATAAAGCCCTGTGCCAAGAAGCAGCACGTTTCCCCGAAACTGGCAAACGGTCAGTTGCTAAAGCTGGACCACTACTCTCCACCTCTAGTCCTGCACGGGACATTATGCCGTCACTGGAAAACTAGGCGTAACACCACACGCAGAGAGGCGGAGGGGCACGTGGACGCTTTTACGATGCTTAGTCAGGTTTCGTTTTTAGGTTGAAGTCTCGACTCACTGGAACATTACACAGCGAGTGGTCACTCAGCCCCAGTTTACACGGTACGTGCCCTCCCCACCCCTCTAACAACAGCCAGAGCTTTCAGGCGAAGAGGTACCACCGTTTGTGTGTTATTAATAGAACCCGATACAGCGAAGGAGTCTTGTAAAAAGAAAGGGTTTCTGAGAAGTGACTTCACTGTGGGCTTCCCTCAGTGCCAGCAGTTCCAGCCTGTGTTGTTTTATGTGGTTCGAAAAAATGTTTCTCATTGTCAAGAAGTGAAAAAGATGCCGTGTCACGACTTCACACACACGAGAGTCATTGGACGCGTGGTTGGAAAAGCTGCGCTAACGTCAGGAGCGTTAAAAAGACTCGCTTTGAACACGTCTCAGTGTCGCGTTTCTGATTTCATATTCATACGTGAACAGATGCAAACCCCTGTGAATGAGCTTTAGGTGCCTTTTCTAGTTCTAAAATCACAGACTGTAGTTCACCTGTTGCTCTGCATACAGTGCTAGTCCCCTTTCACCCTGTTCCTCAACAGGGTGACCCCCACAGGTCTTCTCAGACACTGATGTAGTGGTGGTGTGTTAGTGAGTGCTGTGCTGGTACGAGTGGATCAGACACAGCAGTGACTGCTGGAGTTTCTAAACCCCTTAGTGTCACTGCTGGACCGGTATTGCATGGTCAGTGGAGCTGATAAAAAAGGACACAACAAGATGGCTTCTCCTTAAAAGTGTCTGCCTGACAGCAACAACATACTGAAGCGATTATTGAACTGTAGCTCAGTATATTTATAAACAGTCACACATTTCAAATTGAGTTACGACAGCAAATAAAACGCTGTAACAATCAGTGACTAACAGCGAACTGGAAAAATATAGTTGTGTTTCAGTAATGATGGAGCTTATCTCACAACAGCTGAGTAGATGCCATTGCGTTTGTGAGAGTACTGACTCACCACAGAAAGTGCTTTAGATGGAATCAGCAGTAACGCATAATCCTACGCCCCGGTACACACAGATAAGGAACAAACAGTGTTCACATTACATAAACAATACATTCTCTGGAGATGAACATGTGCTGATAAAAAGGAGCTTATGAATAATTACAGAACGGGAACCGCATCTAGTCGCCTGTGTGAATATGCTTGAGAAACGGAGTCTCGTTTTGCCGTCTGCTTAACTCCGGCCCGACCTGGCTTTAATCGTTCGGCGGTTGTGAATAAAGCACCACAAGCCGGTCCTGTTTACACGCTGCCGTGTGATTGCAGGTCATCAGAGCACGTCAAATGAATGGAAAGTGAGGGTTATTTTCAAAACCTCCCACAGACCGCGACGTGTTTGTGTCGTCCTTCCGCTTTTTAAAGAAAGTGGAGCTAAATTTAGAGGTGGTTTTCACAGCCGGTGGCTTTGTTGTGTATGTACTTGTGTGTGTGTAAGTGTGTGTGTGTGTGTGATGTGCTTTATGAGGAATGTCAACGACCACAATTCTGCTTGAAGTGGTCCGCAGAAGCAGAGAGGACGATTCACATGAGTGAGACAGGACGTGATGACAGCAACAACCTCACTGTGTTACTCTTTCTCTCTCTCTCTCTCGGTCTCACACACACACACACATTTATAAACAGACACACACCAACAACAATGAAAACTCTTTGTCTTGCAAATGTTTATATAAAGGATATTGGATTTCAGAAAACGATGCCTGCTACACAAAGTATAGCTCAGTGTAACTGTGGTATCGTAAGCTAAACAACTGTAAATCTGAGTGTGTGTGTGTGTGTGTGTGTGTGTGTGTGTGTGTGTGTGTGTGGTTTGGGTTAAAAAAGCTGCATAACACAAACAACACACTCTGTTCTCATGGCATCTCTATAATAGGGGTATTTCAGCGTGCTGCCCACAAAGCCACGCGTAGCGAGCCGTTTGTTTTCATTTACTGTTAGCTACATTAGCATTTCTGGGTGAGGTCTTTTTGCAGTGGACTGACATGTGGTCTCTGCTGCTTCCTTCAGAGTTTCGATTCTGGTCATTGGGCACCAGATCACCAGCGTGAAGGAAGAAGTTCATTGGGTGCATAGCTGGAGCACACCACTTCATATGGAGCATCTCTTCTATAAACACTGCTCTCCTGGAGGTGGTTTAATGCCGTTCCATTTTTCAGAGGCAGAGCTTTAGGGTTTCAAAAGGCAGGGGTCAGGAAGGTCACTAGCGGAGGCACGAAGTCGCTCAGTGATGACTCAGGAGACCCGAGACTGCTACAATTCCGTCGATGAAGTGGCGCCTGACTTAAAGATGTGACATAAGTCAGACCCAGATAGGATCATTATTACCTCATTACACTGAGAAGGTTCTGATACTCGGATGAGAAACGGTTGAGATACTGTCTGTAGAGCGGTATCTCAGCAACATCTGAGCAATTCTGGAAGTGGGTGCTCATCTCATTTACATAATGGTCATTGACCTATCGTTTATTATTAGAAACATTAGATTTCTTGGATGAGGCGTTGCTTTAAAGGCTGTTGCTCTGGTGTGTGGGCCTTGGGAGGGAAGAGTCACACTTCTTCAGGTTGTGGCTTGTCAGGAGGCGTGAGGTGGGTGTGTGCGCGCGCGTTAAAAATTCTCCCCTACATAAACACTGCCGGCAGGCTCCAGCAGTCAGCTGCTACACCTCATTGCAGGAAAATGCAACACCGCAACAAAAATAAACAGTGCTCGCCTTGCACTCCAGGTTACGGCCCAGTTACGCTAAGCTGCGTGTGCCCTGGGCTTTCAGTGTGGAGGGCAGTAATGCATGCTTACCATACATCACACATGTCTGAAACTCCGGGCTTGAGGGCCTCCAGAAAGTGATATCAGCTTCGTGCAGATAACAGCCCTGAGACGTTTAGATTTGACCGATTTTTCACGGTTATATTTGATTACAATGCTGGGTAATTACTAAAATGCATGAATATTTTTTCTCCTTGTAGTTGCCGAGCATTTCTAGTGCTCCATTTGTCATGAAAATTCAGCCCATTATAAAACACACATACACAAATATTTAAAATCAACATGGATGGAGATACAAGGTTTGGTTCAGACAGAGACATATGCAGCCTCAGATTCTACATCAACAGCTGTGCACATTGTCTGTTCTGCACAGAGAGAGAGAGAGACAGAGAGTGTGAGTGTGAGAGAGAGAAAGAGTGTGAGTGAGAAAGAGAGAGTGTGTGAGAGAGAAAAAGAGAGAGTGTGTGTGAGAGAGAGAAAAAGAGAGAGAGTGTGTGTGTGAGAGAGAAAGAGAGAGAGAGAGAGAGAGAGAAACAGAAAGAGAGAGAGAGAGAGAGAATGCCAGATTTACCGTTTGGGGGAAGGTAGGTGAAGCGCTGGTACTGGCTCCTCTTCCTCTTGCCGTTGCACACGTAGAAACTGACCGCCACAGCGCTGGCTATTCGCTGATTGCGATAGGGTGGGATCTCCACCACCAGGGAAGTCTGCCACACACACACACACACACACACACACACAATGTTTTAGTCTTGAAGGATAGAGGACACAATAACAAAAACAATGTAAACAACAGCCTTCCTGATAATAATAACTACATATATATGGACTATAGTCTGTAATTGTAGAACTACAGAATGATGGAGAGTGGAGCTGAGAGAATGGACAGTGTGTAGAAAAGTGGTGGTCATAATGTTACGGCTCATTTGTGTATTTGCAGACATTGTTACTCTCTTTAAGTGAATGCAGCTTTACTGTAAATGTGTGTAAACTCTGTAGGGTCCTTAAGCAGAGCCTGGGTGGGCTGTGGAGTGTGTGTGTGTGTGTGTGTGTGTGAATAATAGAGCGAAGTAGTTCTACAGAGGAACAGCAGAGGAGAGTCTGGCAGCTAAAAAGAGCTACAGCATGTTTGGACAATTCTGACTGTGGTAGCCCCCTGGAGCAGGTCCTGGGGTGAGATGCCGGGAGTCCGGGGGTGCAGGGGGTGACGTCAGCGAGCGTCTGGCTCACCAGAGAAGGATGGAGTGGAATGGATTTGGAGAGGAAACTTTTCCTGCTGACTGTGCACTGTTTCAAACACTGGGATTGTCTGCAGGTCAAGGCCAGAAGCTTTGGCTGTGCACATTCAGGTGTGTGTGTGTGTGTGTCCACATGTTGCATCAGGTCCAGTGTTCTATTAGCCTTTAACTTTATACACCCCCCCTCCCCCTCCCCTAACCACAAGCCCACTGCCATTTTCCAGTGTGTGGGTTTAGACCTAACACTAGCCCTAAAGGCCAATTAGCAGAAAGGGAAAGGGTCATGTTTAACAGAGCTGATGCAATAGGCCTTATCACAGTAATGAGCAAAGCAAAGCCACACACACAAACACATACATACACACACGTAAACAACAATGACAAAAAACTAATCACAGGCACGTTGCGCTGCTGTCTGAGGTTATGCAGAAGCCCACAAGAGCAAAAGCGGTATGAAAAACTGACAGTGGGCTTGTGGAAACATCACAGCAGGTTTAGACAAGACAGGTAACACACACACTGACTGTTGTAGTAAAACCTTAAACTATAAATGGAAGTTAATGGAGCAGGACTATTTCTGCTGCATTTTAGACCATCAGTATTCACCCACTCATCATAATATTTTCAGTGTTTAAGACAGTGTTTATGCCCAAATAATGTCAGTAAATATAATAAAAATAGATGACAAAATGGACATCCAGGGTTTTTGCTCTCATGCTGGGGACGTGTTCTCTCTCTCTCTCTCTCGCTCTAGCTCTAAACAGATCCCGTTTTAAGGAGAGGATAGAAGGCGACTGCTCAACTGAAAACAGAGGGGTTTGTTTCAATTAAAGACTCCAAACAGAAACAGCTTTCTGGAACCCGAGGACCAATATAAAGCCTTATGCAAAAGCCATAAAAAAGCCGATCTCTTCTGAGTGTGACAGAGCCGTGGAGCGGTTTATTTTCTTGTTATTTCCCTCATGAAAACCCAGCAGGTGAGAGCTGTGTGTGTGTAATCTACTCTTGGCACCAGCAGGAGCAAAGCTTCGGATCTATAGCTGTGGACCCTGCAAGGTTTGTGTTTGTGCATGTGTGTATTACACACAGAGAGAGAGAGAGAGAGAGAGAGAGAGAGAGAGAGAGAGAGAGAGAGAGAGAGAGAGAGAGAGAGAGAGAGAGAGAGAGAGAGAGAGAGAGAGAGAGAGAGAGAGACAGAGACAGAGACAGAGACAGAGACAGAGAGAGAGAAACAGAGGCAGAGACAGACAGAGAGAGAAACAGAGGCAGAGAGAGACAGAGAGACAGACAGACAGAAACAGACAGACAGAGAGAGAGACACAGGAGATCTAGGTGAGTATTAAAGCACGGATTTAAGTACAGTACTGTGCAATCATCATCATTTATTCAGTTTTAAGTCAAAACAGTAAGTACAAGTTATTTATTTTTTCAGGAGATACTTCTGAGATTAGATATAAGGTTGCATACGGGAAAGGAAAAAAAAACAACACTTAAAATAAAAAACACAAGGAAATTGAGACTGCTAACAACCACCAACATGCCGACCACCAAAACGTCCGCGTGAGACAAAGAGCGTTTAAAGCTTCCATCTTTGAGAGAGGGGAGAAAATCAAGCTCCATTCTTGCTTCAGATCTGAACAAATCCACAGGTGTTTGTGTCCATCCTTCCATTCTGAGAACTCAACCCTATGGGTCTGAAATGTTGTGGAACTCTCAAGAAGGCCTTAGTGAGAAAAGGAAATAGACACAAAAGAAGAATGTTTGCAAATCAAAACAAAGAAGCTGCTGGTGTTCTCAGAACGAAGGGCTGGCCCTAACAGAGGCTCAGACCTCAACATCACTGAACGAGACTGGGGTCACCACGACTGTGAGAAGAAGATAAATCAATCAACGTCTAAGACTTGAGCGTTGCAGGAGTGGGAAAACTGGCCCGTCGAGCTCTTTTTGGAAAACTGAAAGCAAGTGTCTCAAAAAAACAAAGGTGTAAAAAAGACAACTGAATCTGAATAAGGAAAAATATATAGTTTTGTTGTATTTTATTGTTCTTTTAATATATTTCTGAAGCTGGAAATGAATACCTTGTACTTGAGGACTGTTTGGTTGGTCTCTGACCTTTGCACAGCACAACAGTTATTTGTGGAGTATCTGTGTATATCCCTCTGTGAATGAGAACTGCTTTGGTTTTTGCTACAGTAAATGAGAGTGATGACAAAATGTGTGTGTGTGCTATCTAATGGAAAAGGGGATACAATCAGCATTAATGTGTGTCTCAGGTGAGACTAGAGACTGCTGGAGATTTGTGAAAAGATCACTTAGTGTTGCACAAGCTAATCAGCACTGCTTTTTGACTTAGAGTAATGAGCGAGCAAAAGTTACATCAGAGAGAGAGAGGGGGAAGAGAGAGAGAGGGGGGGGGGGGAGGCGGTGGAAAGAGGGAGAAAGTGAGAGGGGTGGGGAGTATTCGAGAAGATATGAGGGTGTTTGACTAAACCTTGCATCATCAAAAAAACTCGACGTATAACCAACTAATAATGAAGCAAAAAAAAATAAATAAAAATGTTCAAAGATAACCGTCTCTAAGTAGAAATCTGGGTGTTAGACTGTAATCGAATGAAGATGTGAAGTGAATCATTATAAAAATATCTACAGATTCTGGAAACAGCCCAACGTTTACATTATTTTTTATGGATTTCTCTAATCGTAATGTACTTACAGACTTGAGAGAGTCCTTGTCCACTTTGGCTTCTGTTTCCCACACGTGGTGGCCATCTATAAAACACACACATAACAAATTAAATAAACCCAATAATCATCTGCTATTTCGGTTGTTATTAATGTGTCCCCACGATAACAGAAATCATTCATTATCTGTAACCCTTATCCAGTTCAGGGTCACGGTGGGTCCAGAGCCTACCTGGAATCATTGGGCGCAAGGCGGGAACACACCCTGGAGGGGGCGCTAACAGAAATCATGCTGTCATTTAATATGAATACACCCTGGAGGGGGCGCAAGTCCTTCACAGGGCAACACAGACACACACACACACAGACACTTTTGAGTCGCCAATGCACCTACCAACGTGTGTTTTTGGACTGTGGGAGGAAACCCACGCAGACACAGGGAGAACACACCACACTCCTCACAGACAGTCACCCAGAGGAAACCCATTCCGACACAGGGAGAACACACCAACTCCTCACAGACAGTCACCCAGAGGAAACCCACGCAGACACAGGGAGAACACACCACACTCCTCACAGACAGTCACCCGGAGGAAACCCACGCAGACACAGGGAGAACACACCGCACTCCTCACAGACAGTCACCCGGAGGAAACCCACACAGACACAGGGAGAACACACCGCACTCCTCACAGACAGTCACCCAGAGGAAACCCACGCAGACACAGGGAGAACACACCACACTCCTCACAGACAGTCACCCGGAGGAAACCCACGCAGACACAGGGAGAACACACCACACTCCTCACCCGGAGTGGGAATCAAACGCACAACCTCCAGGCCCCTGGAGCTGTGTGACTGAGACACTACCTGCTGCGCCACCGTTGTGGGGTCCAGATATTTTCTTATATTTTACACTTGATGAAAAGTAGTTTTAAGGACCAGAATGTCAAGTTGTCATTTCCTGACACTGAAACAAACGGAAAAACCTGGTGCAGACTCTCGATAAATAATGCAAATTTAATGTAAATTCCAAACCCTGCTGAATTCAAGGACGGCTCCCTGATTTAATCATGCCTTTGCAAAAGTTGCCATCCCAATTAGGAGTGACTCTGACGCTGCTCTGCTCTGTAAACCCACTTTTGTTATTTTAATCTCCCTGGTTCTATTTTTTCCAGGGCTATTTTAAGATGTAGACGCGATTGCTTCATCCAGTGTCCACTAGGCAGCCAGTCAATGACATAATGTGTTCTAATGCACTCTCTCAATCCGTCTGCAATGCCACACCACAATGAACGCACACCTACTTAAAAGTCTGGTTTTCGGATCGGCCTTGAAGCACTGCACTCTTAACCACACCGCTGATCGGTGCTGTAGTGCAGACATCGCAGAGACGCTAGAAGGGGTTTTGTGGTGCCGTGACCCTGACTGAATACATTAGTCTACAGAAAGACGTTGATACATAAACATCTGCGTCTACTTGGATAAGGAAAAGGAAATGAGGGTTATTTCAGAGAAATAAAACATACTAAATGGGAAATATTACCAAAAAACAAAAAAAGGGAAGTAAATTTGCATTTTAATGTTGGGTTCTGGAGCCCACCAACCCACACACTGTGAAACAAGACCACCCAATCGAGTGGTTCTGAATTTGTGCTGCTTATTACATACAGTGCAGTGCTGGACCTGTGTTTATGTGAGAGCCCACAGATGAGGTTAAATGCAGCAAAACAGACCTCACTCCTCACTCCTGTGTACTCGGGTCAGGGGTGAACAGTGAGCGGCTCATTATCGTTTAAAGGGACAGGTACTGAGAACGGCCATTCTGAAAAGAGCTGTGTAGACAGGGGGAGAAAATGGTCACAAACGAGAAATAAGGTAATATTACGGTATATAAAAAGACGTAGACACTTGCTCTGAGAAGCAATGTCTTATGAGACAACTATGAAATGTGGTATTTGTTCTGAGTTATCGTTTGCTTTATAAATATGTGCACAAATAAACACTGGATATCACTGAGCTCTGGTACCAATTAAACAGTTGCATGTCTGTTTTTCAGGCGAGCTTAATGCCTCTAGCCACACACTGAACGACAGGCTAATCCTCCGTCAACAGCAACCACTGAAAAACGTATCATAAATCTCTGGACACTCTTAAGATTCTATTCACATCTTCAGCATACAAACGACACTGTTCTGCCCTGGATGCAGCAGTGAATTCATTAGCATTAACTACATGGAATCACTGGAAATGACAAGCTGAGGATGTGGTTAATCATCGTCAGTACAGAACCTGAACCGCACCTTAAAACTGGGCCATCGCACAGTTTTCCACTGCTCTGTTATTGTCATCAAATACTGTTAAGAGCAGCAATTTCATGCAGGTTTGTTCTATCAGCTGTGTGTGTGTGTGTGTGGGAGGTGGAAGAATAAGCCACAAACTTTTGTTGAGAAAATGATCATCAGATACAAAGAAAGATGAGGATAACGACATAAATAGAAGTTCTACTCAAAACGCTAGCAGTGCTCAGAACGACTGAAATCCATTGGGGGTTAGTTGCTAATTACAGATCCATCCAAGCTCCACCTACAAATGTGTGTTTTCATTTCAAATGTCATATCTTTATTTTCTGCACAGTACTGTAGGTAGCAGATGGATTTAGTGATGACTGGTAGAACTGGGTCAATTCTGGAGGAGACTAAAATGCCCGGTTGTGTTTGAATGGGATTCCGACCTCATCGCCCTCCGCATTAGAACGTCTCTGTTTATAATTTTCTATTAAACATTAGCAGGGCTTTTATAAAGGATGTAGTCCTTTAACAGCTCCGTAAATAAGAGCTGAAGCGAGCAGCCTGTCTCAGGATGACGCGTGCAGCTCACGCTCTGGTCAGTGAGCCGTGAGGGAATCTCCTGCACCTCAGAGAGACCTCCTCTGGCGGGGGAATCCTCAAACATCCCACGGTCATAAACATGTTTTTCAGTTTCTGTTCTTTCCCTTCTCTCTCTCTCATTCTGTCTCCCTCTCCTTCTTTTCCTCATTATCTCGCTCTCGTTTTTTATTTTCTCCCTTCACCCTCTGTTTCTCTCTATTGGTGTTTTTTTTCTCACACACACACACACACACACACACACACACACACACACACACACACACACACACACACACACACACACACACACACACACACACACACACACACACACACACACACACACACACACACACACACACACACACACACACACACACACACACACACACACACACACACACACACACACACACACACACACACACACACACACACACACACACACACACACACACACACACACACACACACACACACACACACACACACACACACACACACACACACACACACACACACACACACACACACACACACACACACACACCATTTTTTACAGAGGCCCCTGTAGTCAGGAAAATTGCTTTGCACGATAAAACGAAAACAACAAGAAAGAGCTTTTAATCGCCCCTTTCCTCCCCTTTGTTTTTCTCCCCCAGAAGAGTTGGCCACGAGCCACATATGTGGCATACCTTCTCATGTCAGACAGAGCAGCCGTAGGACTGATAACCGCAAAAACTTTCCATACGCTCCCTTGCAACATCTGCAAAAGGCTTCTGTTCCTGCCTACGCCCCTGACATCCCCAAGCCACACGCCCACACACACCTCAAACGCTGCTCTGTCACACACACTCACACACAGAGAGAAAGGGGATACATCTCTATAGTTATCAGAAGCCCAGGAACACACACACACACACACACACACACACAGAGAGAAGATGAAAACTGTCCTCACTTGGCTACTCAAGATTACTGTGTAGTTATTTACATTTAAATAATAGAATATAGCAAGTGTCACAGCTTCAAATCACAGCTTCATTATCACTGTGATGCTTCACAGACCTGTAATTGGAAGAACTGAACCTCTGTTGTTGCTACTATGTGCTCAACACTGCAGAAACTGCACTATGTAACTTTTGGAGGAGGGTAGGAGACCACCCAAGTCCTGCATCCTTTCAGACCCACTGTACTCAATACAGGCCAAGCACTTAGCTGATCAGAGCTGGATTTTGTCACTGTGACCTCAAGACTATATGTAAATTACCTCCTTTCTGATTGGCCGCCCTGTGACTCCATATTGGTGAATGCAAAATGGATGGTTTGGGGTTAAACGTCCATGTAGGTGTCCAATCTGCTTAATGTGACCCTTAGGTTTAACAGCTATAACACGTTAGCCCCAGGAGACCACCTCTGACCCCTTTCACCTCTGAAAATTAGCTGAGAAGGTGATGCCATAGCCATCAGAGGCCTGGGGCCCAAGAGAGTCAAGTAGCTGCATTCTGAGCTGGTAGGATGGTCCTCTCTCTCTCTCTTTCTCTCTTTCTTCTTGGTTTCTGTTATCTAACGTGACAGAGCTCGGTAGTTAGTGCTCTCCTCCGAGCGTGTTAAGCAGTTTAAAAGACGTATGAGCTTTCTATAAACAAAAATAATAATAAATAAAGGAGAAGCCAGGAGGATTGTGACCATCAGCCACAGAGGGCACTGACAGCAGCAACACAACAGCCGCCGAGGGCCAAGGAATGTTCACACAAGCGCTTGGAGGGGTGGAAAATATGATTCACCTCTTAATTACACAGGCACTCAATGAAAATAATCCAGCCTTCTTTTCCTTCTGCTTTGCCTCTGCCTATAAACCGACTTTGCTGTTGAACACAACTGTTTGGACTGGAGAGCTGTTGTGTGGGCAGCTGCAGCCAGCTGTGTCAGGCTGATGAGACTGGATTACTAATAGAGGAACTGCTATATACCTGCCCTGACAGAACCGGGACTGGAGCGAGAGAGGTCTAGAAAAGCAAGAGAGAGGGAGAAAGGGAGAGACAGCAAAATACAACAAAAAAGCTTTAAAAGAGTGTAAGGTGGAGAAAGAAAGGAATAAGAGGAAGAACAGGAGAGGAAAAGAAAGAGAAATAGACCAGAAAAGAACAGTATAATCGAAGAGAGGAGAAAAGGAGGAGAAAAAAAAGGTAGGAAGCTATGAGTGAAACAAATCAAACTCAAGAGAGAAGAGAAAAGGAGAGAGAGAAGAGAAAATAGAAGCAAGAAAACAGAGAGAGAGAGATGGAGAGAAAGAGAAAAGGAGAGAGGCAGTGATATCCCAGCAGTGCTGTGCAGATCCAGGCACTGCTCCAATCGGACCAGATGTAAAAGCCATCATAGTCATGAGGGAATTCCCTCCCCTCTGAGTCAGAGCACAGGCTTTCCCCAACACACACACACATTCAATCCATGAGGTGTGCCAGGTATGCCTACTTGTTGTCCTGCCAAAGCTAAAAGGGGAGAAAAAAAAAAAAAAAAAGAAAAACTTACTCACACACCCATAAGAGCACACACACAGTAAAAATAACAGGAGAGAGAAAAAGAAAGAGAGAAAGAGTGAGAGAGAGAAAGAAAGAGAAAGGAGGGGAGAGAGAGATAGAGAGAAGGAGAGCTCTTCAGAAATGCAAGCAGACAGCTCCACTAAACCCAGTGGAAAAGTTTCAGAACGAAAACGTCTTCTATTTTAACACACAACCACTATACACTATACTTCCACAAGTTTGTACCCCCCTTTATAATGGGTGAATTCAAGCTTTTAAGGTGCACCCACTTTGATCACAGACAGCTGTGCACACACAGCTGGGAAAATCTCCATGGTCAGTGCCAAGCACCAGCAAGAGCCTCCCAGACACTGTGCTGTGGACTCGCATTCTCAGGAGAGAGCTCCGTCCACTACCTCTGCCATGAGCTGGAGTAGCGTTTGTGATCCAGAACCAATCATCTGACATCGGTGACCTCACTCATGCTCTGTGTCTGCCGTCAAATCTTCACAGCAATGTTCTGGCATCTATTGAAGTCCTCCCTAAAGAGCAGAGGCTGTAACTGCAGCCAGAGGGGGACAGTTATTTGGAGTAAGGGCACAAACAAGGGCAAATTTCTCATTATAGCAGCCTGTTTATGTCAGTGTGTGTGTGTGTGTGTGTGTGAGTGAATGTATTCCTGAAAGACTGGTCTGTTCCTACTGTTCCTATTTGCCCCTCTGGAGGGAATCCCTCGCAGCTGAGTCACTGAAAACACTTCCTACTTAAGACACAAACAGGCCCGGAGGCTAGCCAAATGCTCAAACACACACACTTTATGCATGCACAGGTAAAAAGCCACACACCCATACAAACCACAAACACACATGCTGCACACTATATTTTTATTCTATTGGACTGATACCCCCCATTCCACCCCCAGCGCTTGCATCAGTCCTTCAGCGAAACCGTCAGGGGACGAGTGTGGCATTTGAGAAGCGAATGTAATTATTTTTCTGGGGACAATATTTCCCGAAGTGGCTCATCTAAGGAGCCTGTCCTGCTCTTGGGGAAAGGGAACACACAGACACACAGAGTGAGCGATCGAAGGAGACGGTGCTATTTTAATAAAAGTTTTTCAATTAGAGCTCCTATCCTCACAAACTGAATTTTCCCCAATTTATTTTGAGTAAAACAGTTTGATTTAATGTGTTAAAAGGTCTCATTCCCTCTGACAGTCCGTATGTGGAAACTGAGCATCGCAAACCAAACAAACAAAAAAAACAAACAAACAAAAAATAAAAATAAAAATAATTCACCAGACATACAAGTGTACACACACACACACACACACACACACACACACACCCCTCACACTGAAGAGAGCTCGAACGTGGCAATTCCTTTAATATTCATTCACCACATTAATGTTCCATTCACTTACGCTCTCAGTTGATCTGAATCAGGTGAAATGCCAGGACTCTGAATGCTGCCTGCGATGTGTGGACCTTATTTTCTAATTGGTCGAACACGTGAGCGAGGGAGGCCATCTGTTGCTATTTAAATAAAGGCTGGAATTTTGAAAGAGGTGTTTATTGGAAGCCTCCTCGGAAAGCCAGTGCGGCTCCTCGGCTTTTCAAGGCGGCTGCGGTAAAGAGCCTCACACTTGCAGCTCAAGCAGCCGTGGCTAACCAGCTCTGAACGGCAAAGAAAGGAACCCACTCAGTGCTTGAGAGATTGGCCCCTTTGTGTGTGCGTTTTATACTTTAGACTCTATGCTACGAAAATTTTCATTTGCATGAATCTATTCCATATTCTTTTGCTGCCGTATTTAAAAGAAATAGTTTCTATTAAAGATTTTAATCCCATACCATTCAGAGTATGTGTCTAGCTTTCCATATTGTTTACACACTGGGGGGAAAAAGGCACAGTGTTTGGACATAGTTTGTTTCCTATTTACAGAGCCAGGGCTAAGTTGCCACAGTCTGAAATTGGTTTCAGCCACGGCTTAGCTACAGCATCTGGAGGTGTTTGGATGGTGGAGAGAGCTCTGAATGTTGAAAAGCATGAATGGAGCTGAAGATGTTGCTCTATTCCTGCTCAAAATGTGGGTAATATTGACTTATGTTCTAAATAATCAACAAAATGTAACGTGGAACTGACTCTAAATCGAGGGTATCGCTAACTGTTAACTGTACCAGTGTCAAAGCTAAATCTGAAGTCAGTCCTGTTGTAAATTCATATTTTATTTGCAAATTACTGTAAAGTTAGGCATGTAGCCCAAGGCCTTGCACTGGAATAACAGCAGTGCTCTATCCAGCCCAGTGACTCAAGTGGACTTGAGTGTGTGTACGAGTTAAAATTCTTCTCCTCCTACTAGCTCATCCCTATTCCCCCACAGAAGACCACCTGGAAAAGAGGAATTCCTCCTCCAGACAGGAGACGAGCTTTTACGCGAGCAGAGGTTTGGGACTGTGTGGAATGGGGGAAAAAGGCTTGACAGGCCTTACATAAGTCTGGAGAGTGGGAGAGCAGGCGGACAGAGAGAGGGACAGACAGACGCAACGGCCAGAGAGGCATGAGCGGAATCCCTTCCCATCATGCACCTCCCCGGAAGTGTCTCTCTGGAGGCCGCAGAGAGGGGGAAAATAAACTGTGTGCGATGGCAATAACAGAAGTGCTGCTGGCTCTGTGAAAACACACAAGTCCACACCAATCTGTTAACTGGTCTGTACAGAGAAAGAGAGAGAGAGAGAGAGAGGGTTTCTCTTCTCTCGGGGATTCCCTTTTTCTCCTTCTCATCCAATCAGGGTTGAGTTCACATGCAGAGCCTGCCGCCACACAAATAGCTCACTCTGAGGCCGATGGATAACGTGTCAGAGGGTATGAGGCGCTGGTGTGTTTAAAGGCAGCTGTGGGCTGTGTGTGTGTGTGTGTGTGCTTATTTTTCTACATTTTCAAGACAAATACAGCTGGGAAAATCAGAGAAAAAAGCCTAAGCTACCAACAAAATGCTCCTGACTTCATAAAAGTGCTTTTTAAAAAGCTCTGGTAAACACTTTGGAAAGTGAAAGCCTGATCGCACCCATATTCTAATCAGATACACCCACACACATGGAAGATACTGGATGTAACCCTGACCTTAAATAAAAACAACCGTGAGTGTGTTTGTGTGTGTGGCACATGCAGGCCTGCTGTGAAATCCAAACCTTGTACCAGTCGAGGGGAAGCCCCACATCAGGTCTCACCGCATGACGGATATTGCACACATAGCACCTCACCTCAGGGTCCTACTGCCTGACACATCCAAGCACAAACCAGACTTGAGGGTCCAAAATGACATATTTCAACTCATGCTCATGAAATCCTTCTGAAATGGTAGGTATGTCTTGAATCATAGTATGAAAAATAAGACCCAGGAACTGCTCGTGATGGGCAGAGTTAAATAAGTCTAAGCTCTTACTGTGAGGTTGTTAGTTTGAAACCGTACCAATGTAACAGACATCAGACTGGCTTTGCTGCCTCTTGGTAGGAAAGTTCTCGCCCAACTGGACAAACATTTATCCAAACAGCAGCTGGCATAACAGAATGGACATCCCTACTCCTTCCCAACACGATGGTCAACAGTCAAAGGCCGTTCTGTACCTCAAGCCATTCAACCATCAAATACAGCTCGCCATGAACTTCTGTCCTTAAAGAAAACCTAAAGACACTCCTGGGACTTTTCCACTGCATGGTACCTACACTACCTGACTGTACTCTGCTCTACTCACTATTTGGTACGTGGTCCCTGGTCCCTTGCACTGTGAAATGTAGCTGGTGACGTGACAAAACCTCATCTATAACAGGAAATAGCTGGCTTTGGAAAAAACAACTGTGTCAGCAGTGATATTAAGGCTTGCTTACTCATCATGTATTCATGTTGTTGTTGTTATTTGGGACTGAACACAGCCCTGAGCATCAGTTCAGATAGATCAGCTCTCGCTGGATTCTTCTGTCGGCCACCAATCCAAGTAGCTTTTGAAACTCTTCGAAAGACTGTGGCGTAAAATCCGTTGTGAGTCGGACAAAAAACAAAGGTGATCTCTGCTGTAGCTTGGAGTTTGGACAGATGTCGAGTTTGTGCTGGATGTCTGCATTGTGGGGCGTAGAGTGATGACTCAGCGCTCTGCAAGGTTTTCACGTTACGGTTCAGTCCCTACTCTGCTCGCCTGGAACCAAGAGAGAGCAGGGACTAAAACAAGTAACTGGTTCGAGGTACCAAGTTTGCCTACTGAAAAAGCAAAAAAAGCCAAGTCGAGTAGAGTAGTGTAGGTACCATGCAGTGGAAAAGTACCATTTATGACTCTTCTTTGTCATGGGATATTAAACTCTGACTGAAACCCTTAGTGTCTTTAAACCCTAATTGAACACCCACTTTCTGACTCAAATTATACAGACACTCATAGTAAAATGTTTTTTTTTCAAAAAGTGTATTATGGTATTTCTGAACTCTAATCTATTGCAACTATGAACTAAATCTGAATTATTCAAAAAGACTATTTAATTCCATAATGGGGTCACAGTCACACAGCTCCGGGGACCTGGAGGTTGTGGGTTCGATTCCCGCTCCGGGTGACTGTCTGTGAGGAGTGTGGTGTGTTCTCCCTGTGTCTGCGTGGGTTTCCTCCGGGTGACTGTCTGTGAGGAGTGTGGTGTGTTCTCCCTGTGTCTGCGTGGGTTTCCTCCGGGTGACTGTCTGTGAGGAGTGTGGTGTGTTCTCCCTGTGTCTGCGTGGGTTTCCTCCGGGTGACTGTCTGTGAGGAGTGTGGTGTGTTCTCCCTGTGTCTGTGTGGGTTTCCTCCGGGTGACTGTCTGTGAGGAGTGTGGTGTGTTCTCCCTGTGTCTGCATGGGTTTCCTCCGCGTGGCTGTCTGTGAGGAGTGTGGTGTATTCTCCCTGTGTCTGCGTGGGTTTCCTCGGGGTGCTCCGGTTTCCTCCCACAGTCCAAAAACACACGTTGGTAGGTGGATTGGCGACTCAAAGTGTCCGTAGGTGTGAGTGTGTGAGTGAATGTGTGTGTGTTGCCCTGTGAAGGACTGGCGCCCCCTCCAGGGTGTATTCCCGCCTTGCGCCCAATGATTCCAGGTAGGCTCTGGACCCACCGCGACCCTGAACTGGATAAGGGTTACAGATAATGAATGAATGAATGATAATTCCATGATGCCAAAGTTTTAGAGCATACTTTGGGAGGTAAACCAAGCTTTGCAATATGTTGTTCCCCGTAGAAATGGTGTGAATCAGATTCATCTATTTTAGCATACTATTTCAGCAATTCAGTCACTGTCACTGAAAGCTTCAAGTTCAGAGGTTACCAAGAGATAAGCCTTGACCCCGAGTTGTGTCAAGAACTGTGTCAAGACGTTGCACACAGACACTGACAACACACAGCGAAAGCTTTCACCAAATCACAGACAGATGGTTTTTCCATTTGCTTCTGAGGCAGCTTTCCTAAACCGAGGTCCTGGAGCAGAACAGATAGATGGACCTATGGTACGTATACGTCTTCCTTTGAGGAAAGATCATTGTTTTCAGCTACAATCCATCTTAATTCATTAGTGTTTAATGCAACGGCTCGCTACACCTCCTCTCTTAGGGACGGGCAGAGGTCCAAGTCAAGTAAAACGTTTACCCCAAAGACCACGGAACCCCATGGAGAGAGGAGCAGCAGACGCATTCATATTCATTAGGAAGAGCCTGAGGTGGTGGATGCCAAGGAAAATACTGTAAAATGCTGCATGACTTCCAGGCGGATTTCTCAGTGAGCGTCTGTAGCTTGCAGCAGCGAATAGCCAGGTTCGGAGGGCTGGGGGAGATTGGGGGGGGGGGGGGGGCTACGCAGTCAGAGGCTACGCTAGGCTGACATAAAGCTGTTTAAGGATGAGGGATCAACCCCTGCTCCACTGATAAAAATTGTTTAAAATGTATCTAGTGACTGATGGTGAAGTGTAAGAAAGTCACGGCCACAAACATAAATGCGAACATCTACATTTTGGACCAGTTTTCCAGTTCTGCCGTTTAATATGAGTTAGTGTTATTTTATTGTATTGTATTTCATTTTATTAAAGGAACATAAATTTATGCGGCACAGTGGTGCAGCAGGTGGTGTCGCAGTAACACAGCTCCAGGGGCCTGGAGGTTGTGGGTTCGATTCCCGCTCCGGGTGACTGTCTGTGAGGAGTGTGGTGTGTTCTCCCTGTGTCTGCGTGGGTTTCCTCCGGGTGACTGTCTGTGGAGTGTGGTGTGTTCTCCCTGTGTCTGTGTGGGTTTCCTCCAGGTGCTCCAGTTTCCTCCCACAGTCCAAAAACACACGTTGGTAGGTGGATTGGCGACTCAAAAGTGTCCGTAGGTGTGAGTGTGTGTGTCTGTGTCGCCCTGTGAAGGACTTGCGCCCCCTCCAGGGTGCATTCCCACCTTGCACCCAATGATTCCAGGTAGGCTCTGGACCCACCGCGACCCTGAACTGGATAAGGGTTACAGATAATGAATGAATGAATATAAATTTATTGCCCTAAAGTGTTATGCACATTTGTTTCCTCTGATTTTATTTATGCATAAAATAAAATGTATCATTATTAGTTTAATTATTATTATTATTATTATAGATCACCACAGGTCTGTAGCAAAATCCGAGACCTTCGTTTGTTTAATTTCAAGCACAAGTTATTTACATACAAGTTACAAGTTGGTGAATATGTGAAGTATGTGTGAAGCCCTGTGATGCATCTCACACTGTTTTGTATAAACGCCGCACAGCGAATACAGTTCCAGAAGGTTATAAACAGAAGTTTGCTTTCCAAACTCAATCAAGGAAAAGACCGCTTGTAGCCCTCAAACACCAACAGACCGCTGTTTTTCCACCCCAGCCGGAGATGTCTGAAAACGAACATATTCCAGCAGACACACGAGGTGATTGAAATAATAGAGAGATCTATTATTTCTGTGGAAGAAAACGAGAGATGGAGGAAAAAATGGTGAAAGCGGCTGCGAAGGAGAAAATGAGTCTGCAAGTCTGCAAGAGAGAGTGGGGGGAAGAGAGTGAGAGTGAGAGAGAGAGGTTGCACATGCCCCGTTTGTGATTCATTCCTTAACTTGCGGCTGAGCGTCAGAGAACAGGCAATGGAAACTTCTGCAAATGTAAATACGTTTTGGTTAAAAATATAGTGTCTTAATGCACTCCACATGGGCGGCCTGGCCGGCTGGGCTCTATTTTGACGGGGAGGCTGAGGGAGAAGAAGAAGGAGAGAGGGATGGAGAGGGAAAGACCATAAAAAACTAGTGCGAGAGTGAAAGTGAGGAAGAAAATGAAAGGAAACTGAAAAAGTGGGGGTGAGAGACGGGACGCGAAAGGCTCACCTTGGGCTTTCTCCACGAACATGACCTTGGAGTCGGGCAGGAAGTTATGGCCGCTCAGGAGCATCCTCTTGCCTCCGGTGGCCGGGTAGCTGTCCAGGCTTTGCTTCTCCACCAGGGGCAGCTCCTGGGCCGAGCGCTGGGCTGCGCAGGGGAAGAGAAAAGTCAGAAAAGCCTTGCTATTTATTAGATTATTAATCTTCTGAGCTACTGATTATTTTGAGAACCAGTCAGGTCTTCAAGAAAGCTCCAGCTAATAAAATCGATTAAGTATAAGCATAATAAAGCAATTTATTCTTCAAAACTAAGGATAATAAACTAGCACAGGCCTTGAAAGTCTCCAGGGAGCTTAGAGAAAAAATGCCTACATTCAGAGGCAAACGTCTGAACACACTCGATCAAATTCCGTCTTTTTATGAGGGAAAATAATTAACATGCTATTTTTAATATGATATTTTACTGCAAGCTGTAGTTGCCAGAGTATAACACACACAAAACAATGACACAGAAAATATAAAATGTGCCAACACTTCCCCACAGGCCACAATTTATACTCTATTTGTTTCCCAACATGTGAACCCCAGGAAATGAACATTCTCCGTAGAGGAGAACACGCAACTTGACCAGGGGCATTAAACCATTTTATACGGTGTATAGGTGTGTCCAACTGGCCACGCAACACGACGATATAATTCAAGCTGCCGCATGACCACTGCTGAGCCACTGACAAATCTTATAATGAATAATTCCCAGTTATAACTTCCTCATCGACACTTTTCCCTTCTGGTTCCATTCAGAACTGAAATCAGAATTATTTGCGAGTTTTGCAGAAGCCGCAGACGAGATGCAAAGCCCAGCAGACGACGCAGAATACATTTAAAAACCCAGAAATGCAGACAATGCAACTCATTCTGTATTCCCAGTTTATTCATTCATTCATTTTCTTCAATCACTTCATCCTCTTTTCTTGGTCACATAGGGTTCGGAACCTACCCAGAATCATTAGGTGCACAGCAGGAACACACCCAGTCCATCATAGGGCATCACACACTCACAAAATAACCCATTCACTCACACCTGTGGACAGTGTCACACACACCTGTGGACAATTTCAGAAAACCAATCCATCTTCAGGCACTCAGGCACTCACCCATTCACTCACACACTCACCCAGTCACTCACACTTCCAGTGGACAGTGTTACACACTCACCCTGTCACTCACCCACTCACTCACACCTGTGGACAATTTCAGAAAACCAATCCATCTTCAGGCACTCAGGCACTCACCCATTCACTCACACACTCACCCAGTCACTCACACCTCCAGTGGACAGTGTCACACACTCACCCTGTCACTCACCCAGTCACCCTGTCACTCACACCTGTGGACAATTTCAGAAAACCAATCCATCTTCAGGCACTCAGGCACTCACCCATTCACTCACACACTCACCCAGTCACTCACACTTCCAGTGGACAGTGCCACACACTCACCCTGTCACTCACCCACTCACTCACACCTGTAGACAATTTCAGAAAACCAATCCATCTTCAGGCACTCACCCATTCACTCACACACTCACCCAGTCACTCACACCTCCAGTGGACAGTGTCACACACTCACCCTGTCACTCACACCTGTGGACAATTTCAGAAAACCAATCCATCTTCCGACATATGTTTGAACAGTGGGGAAAAAAAAAATAAATAAATAAATAAATACATAAATAAAACCATCCAGAGGAAACCCCCACAGACACAGGGAGAACACACCACACTCTTGACACTCAGTGGCCCATAGTAGGGATTTTTTTTAATATTTAACCATGACCTACATGTTGCCTGTTCTTAACCCACATTTTACAGTAAAGGTACAGTAAAACCATGGCGATGGCCAAAATCTGTGGTGCAGATTTTCCAGTTTGCAGGGGGCTCTGGACCCCTAACCCCACAACATGGACCTGTAGTCTCTTCATATTTTGGAATGTGCTTAAAACACTGAAGAAGACATCTGGACAACCTGATTCCCATCTGCCCTTGGGACTCTAGGCCTCTTCCCAATATAGAACGTCAACTCTCTCTTCTACTTAACTCCCCCCTCACCTCCTTCGGCTTCTATTAGCGCGATGGCTATTAAACCCACATTAAACCTGCCCCTGCTATAAATACCAGCGAAGGGATCAATCTTAAACTCATTGGTCATATCAATATGTTTATAGTCACTATTTGCCCATTAAGCACTTCTGGCCTCCCTGTCACGCCTCATCTTCATCAGGGAGCTGATTGTGATGAGTCACACTTTTCAACACCAGCTGTGTCTTCTGGGTTTTTTTTGTGTAGAAGCTTGAGGCTTGGAGCTTGATCGTTTCAGCAGTTTTCGCAGCCAAAAGAGTCAGAAGTGTGGGTTACGTCAAAGTGAGCGCGGAATCCAGTTCCTTCGTTTGTCATCAGGAGTTTGGCTCATTAACCTTAAACCAGACGTTTTAATAAGTGACAAAGGTGGGAGTACAGTCCATCTGTTTGCCCCGAATGCAGAATGAGCTGATCGTATTGGGTGTAGATTTATGGAATAACATCATCACACCTCAAGCGAGAAAGTCATGCTCTCATTTGTGTAACTCTGACAAACATTACATCAGCCCCCAAACTAAACTGGACGGTTCCTCATAGTTCCAATCACACTGAGGTTAACGGTGGGTACTCTACATGTCGAATGACCTGCACTGACCCTGTAGCAACAGCAATAGCCAAGTACTTCCAAGAATTCCAGGACAGATGAAAAAGGCTATTTTACTTCCGGTGCTGGGAAAATGAAAGTGAAGTATTGTTTGTGATATTTTAAAATGGAAATAATATGAAATGATGGATGGAAATCTGTTAAATATAGCAGCTCCTTGTTTTTTAAAAAAGTGCTAAAGCTTTGCTTTCTCTTCAGACCAAAACATCTTGCTGAAAAATTAACCAAATAAGAAAAAGGAAATTAAAAAATACTACATATGAAACATTCAAGACTTGGGTTTTGTTTGTCTGAACCCCTGCTGCGTTTGCTGAACATGCCTCTGTGTATGAGTGTGTGTTGTTAATCCTGTTATAACACACTTACAGCACTCTATGGGGTTGGACGACGCTTGGAGAGACACCGTTCTGCCGTTGGGTTGGTTGATGTGGACGCGGAACACCATCCGGACCCGAGTGTTCTTCCGGCCGATGTCCGTCTCGCCCTTCCTCAGCTCGATGTCAGAGTTACGGAGCTTCAGGATCCCAGCGCAGTCGATTCTGCAGGAGCCAACAAAGTTGATTCATGTCTGTATCAATATCACGATTTAATGACGAGTTTCAAGTTTTCAGGTCACAAAAACACGACGTAAAAAATCACTGTCACAAATTTGAATTGGGGAAATAGAGCCTCTGTCAATGCTACTCCGGGCTCAGCACTGCAGAATCTGTACTATGTAACATTTGGAGGGAGGTAGGGAACTACCCTGCAATCCTTCCATTGTTTTGAGGACAGTCCAGGAGCAAAAATACCAGAACTTCCCTAGAGGTCTTTTAAGCCGAGTGGGATGTGTTTGGCAGTGGTGTGTAAAACCTGTCCAGCCCAGTATCAGCTGTTAAGAAAGAATGCATCTGTGGCATGGACAGGTCAGTTAACAGCAATTATGCAACTGTTGAAGAGATGCTTATGGAAAGCATTAAGCGTGTGTACAATTTACTGTGTGTATTTGTTGTTGGCAACGAATGAATACGAGGGACATTAATTGGGTGAGGGACTGGACATGCACTGATCATTAGTGTAACTCAAGTTACAAATAAAAAAGCCAAAAAAATGATGTCATATTTTGTTCCATGTGATCAAAAGCTATATAACGTGTATCGTGGTTGTGCTGCTTATATTAGGGTTTGTGGAAACAGTGCCTGCAGTGGCTCTTTGTCATGACCAGTGAAGGACTTCAGCCTTCACTCCAACAATGCTGGGCTTTGTAAAAGTGATGCATAACGGATCAAAGTTTCGGTGCCACTCGAACCCTCGCGCCCTGGAAGAGGGACTTCCCTTCCTTTTGCTTAATTGCCTCCCTGGTGTCTTTGGAGGAGCGAGGGGTCTCTGGTGGCCTTGAATTTCCAGGAGGAGACGTGCGTCGGACATTAAGCAGTCGCCGGTCCACTGTCTGATTCAAGTGCCGTTCAGGGTCACACTTCTTCAAGATCAAACATTTACAGCTTAACTAGCGCCACATTTGGAGGCAGCCACTTTTTTTTTTTGGTCGTCTTCATTTCGGTGCCTTTCGCACGCCCACTCTTTTTCCTGGGGATTTTCCTTCATGAGGCTTCGGAGTGGGAAAAAGGCATCACTTTTCAGGCTGGCCTATTTAAGAAATTAAATAAAACTTAAGCCTTAGCTGGTAGAAAATAAGGAAAACTAAAGAGGAGAGAATACATATGGGATACGGCTTGGCATTCCAGTTATTTTACATGGGAGCTTTTGGGCCCAGTTCCTGGAACTTGGTAAATGTCAAGTTTTACACAAATCTATTTTTCCTCCTCAGTCGGGTGAAATCCGAATAAATAGAAAACACCATAATAAGCACGTAAGAAACGGTGTCTGATGTCAGCTTCAAGCAACACAGGTTTCAGAAAGAGCCCAGTTCTCCGGTTTACTGTTACACAGCCAATTGAATCAATTCGGACGAATGTGTCAAACAGGCTACGTCTGTGTTCGGATGGGGTTTTGTGAAACTAGCCTCTTAGGTGTTTTCACAGTGGAGCATAACGGCTAAGAAAGTCCGAGACGATCAGTGTGGGTTGACAGATATTTCCGTGAAAAAAAAAAAAAATAAATAAATAAACGCCTGGCCTCCTGAACGTCGCTTGGCTCTTTCCGCTGTTAGTGCTTGCTCTAAGCAATATAATTAAGAAACAAGGGAAATAATGGGAAACGAATGACCTCATCTGTCTCAGCAGTGGACACTGAACAATTAGGGACACACTTTCCACTGGGCATGCTCACTGGCGCTCTTCAACCTGCCATAGGATGTAGGTTCCTGGCTTGTTTTTTTTCACGTTTTCTATTCTATAATCTTTCAAAAATCAATACTACAGTCTACGAGAGCCTCAAATCTCGTGTGAATGCACAGCGCATTGTTCTCACTTCTCTTTGACACTGTACCTACTTCAGGCCTTCAGCTCAGTACTTTGCTGGTACGAGTGGATCAGACACAGCAGTGCAGCTGGAGCTCTTAAACCCCACTGTGTCAGCAGTGTTAACACATTATGTTCACGGATACTAACCCACCTTTAAACCGTCTAAACCCAAACTCACATAATTTTGGATCCAATATTCACTTGCCATTTTCAGACTACTTCGTTTCTAGGTTATTTTTTGTTGAATAAAATTAAAATAGTCATTTTTAATACTATGCAACACTATGTTCCCAAAATATGGCACGAATGTTTTGAATCGCCATACTATACATTGCAGACTCAAAGCTTTAAAACGTATTAGTTCACCTAGTATACATCCACCCCCACTGTCAAGTGGAGGTCATTCAACAGTGGCTTCAAAAAGCTTGCTGACTGATGAACAGAAAGTGAGGGATTTGAGAAGAAAGCACCAGCCTGGGTCTTATCAGCATCAGACTGTTTACGGTTGGGTGGAAAGACCACATCAGCAAGCCTCCAGACAGACCATGTGCTTTTAAAAAAAACCACAGCCTACACCTTCCTGCATAAGACTTGGTCCAGAGAAAAGCCCCGACTTCCAAACCACTCTTGACATTTAAGTGAACCACCTCCACGAGCCCTAGATCACCACGTCGTCTGGACCTGCCCCCTCCCTCCAACCTTGTCCTGTGTTAACTATGTTAACTATTTGATTAAGGCATTAAACCTCTCCATCAGATAAAGTCTGGAGCTACAGAAGAGTCAGACAACCGAACAGCTTGGATAAATTTGCTTTCGAAAAATGAGACAACAGACTGAGTAAAAGAGAGGGGAGCATGACTTCTGGAGGCGAGGACGGTTACGTAACCCAGTCTGGGTCTGACGCCTTATTTCTACTAGTCCGAGCTACTGGGACGCGTGCCAGCAGAGCTGTGGAGGAGGGAAGCCCGGCCAGGAGCGCTGCAGGCTGGACAGCATGCCGAGCACGAGCCCTGGGGATGCTGGATCTCCAGCTGGGGATGGGGGATAGAGGAGACAGTGTACAGCTCTTACTTAGTGAAGTGTAACTGCGAGGCAGGGTTGGGAGAGACAGGAGAACAATGAGGGCTGCAGGGACATCCTACGATGATAAAATGAAGCTGAGGGCAGACTGATATGGATGTTTACTTTGCTGGATTTCAGGCTGGTGCTGACTAAAGTGTTCTCTATGGAACAAACAAGAGTTAACCCTCAGTGAGTTCATGTGACCTTTCCAGCAGGTCCAACATACAAGAGCATATGAAGAGCATATGACCACTTTTCAACAAGGGAACAGTTCTGGGTCTTAGTGAAACATCTGTGATGTGCTTTGGTCAAAATACCAGAAGGATCAAACCCCACAACAGCATTCTCCAGCTGTCTGAGTAGCCCTGTTCAGAATGGCCAGTTTCAGCGCCTGTTCCTTTAACTGTTAATGAGACACTCGCTGTTCTCCAAGACCTGAGTGCACAGCAGTGAGTAGCAGAATCGTTTTAGCCGTTTTTGCTCGGTTTTCTTTATTCTCTGTTCTTGTTTTCACCATTTATTGCCCAGTTTCTCAGCGCACCTTGTGTCTGTTTTGCTCCACTTAACGTTGTCTTTGTGCTCACACAAACATGGGGCCAGCGCTGTGATTGGAGAGACTCAGATGAGGGGGCGGGGCAATTCTGACGTCCCTGCACTTGATGTCTACCCTGTGTTTTATTGCCATTACTTCCCTTTGCCCTCACTGCGTCTCTCTCTCAGTCAAGACGATGCCTGTTATTGGCTCCTTTACCCTGTCACTCCATGCATGTCTATGGAGATTATATACTCCCTGAGTGGGCACAACTTAACACCTGAGTCCACGTTATCAGCTGAAATCCCTCATTTTAAGGGATGTCTGCTCCCCTAGTGTTAGCGCCAGATGCCTCTATGTATTTTAATTAAGTTATATGCTTTTATGAAATGAAAAAGAAACATAGGGACAAACACACACAGACACACATGACAGGGAAACACTCACATAGCGCGCATATTGTTCTCTGGCAGCAGGGGGATCTCCAGCACTTTGGTGTTGGACTGCATGGACTCGTGGCTGGCGGTGGACACCGTCTTTCCTGTGATGCGGTGGACCTGGTAGAAGGCGTGAGGCCGCAGGAGCCGGTCGTCTGCCGTGCCGATGAACAGCTGCAGCGTCAAGGGCTCGCTCTCCATGTAGCCGTAGAGCTGGCAGCACAACAAAGAAAAGCAGGTGAGCCCCCTCCAAAAAAATGCCCCCATCTCAAGAACCCCTCTCTTAAAGCTGTGTAATTACTACAGCACGCCGTGGCTAAGACTTCCTAATGATAGCTTTTAGCCTCGGAGCAGCTTAGCACAGGCATGCCAGCATGGATTACCCCACTCAGGCTGGAGACAAGGCACTATGTGCAGTCGTATGCAAAAGTTTGAGGCCTCTGGTCCAATTATGTTTTAGTGTGGAGAGGATGTGTGGGACCTGGGATGTTTAAGCGTTTGCATAGGGCTGAAATCTTCACCCAGTTTGGTCGGGCTGATTTGTTAGTACTTTCCCTGTCCCGATCTAGGGTTTTTTTTTTTTTTTTTGAAAGAGACTCTACGTCAAACGTCTGAACACTACGTTACAGCACACGGGCTGGATGTTGGCTCCTGTCACTTTGCTGTTCATTAAAGCTTTGGAGTGGCTGTAAAACGATGCCTAGGGAGATGCATTGAGACACTGACTCAATGGAAAGGGGCTGTTATGGACCTGCAGCGAGAGGCTAAAGTGATTATTTGAAAGTCTTAAAAGTAGCTCTTAATTGGGTTCAATTTATTCATTCCGCATGATGCAGAGATGTTCTGTTCTATTTTTTCATGATACCTAATAACATTGTAAGCGTATTAACTCAGTCACTTATCATTTATCGCGTTGCTGTTATGATGCTGTCGTCATCGTGTCAAAAACAATAAACCTGAGGGTCATACGAAGCCAACACATGGTCTATAAACTTAGATTAGCAAAGTTGTATGCTGATGTTTCTGAGATATAACAACGTTATTCCACGTACCGTGTTTCCCCCACAGGCAAAATGACCATAACAGGATTCATAAAACTTATACATTTCTCATCCACTGTGGCCAAGTCGATAAGCATTAGCGTAACTTGGCGCTGCCATGCTGCTAGCCGCCATAACACCACCCTCAGGCTTTCTGACATGGAAAAGAGTCTGCGTTATGATTTTCATTACGGCTCGTGACGCTTTGGGTCGCTGCCAGCGACGGTGCCACACTGAGATGAAAGAGGCAAAGAGAATCAGGACCCCCACTTCAAACAGGTACCACTTCCTCTCTCGCCGGATACCACTTAGCCCTTCTGCTCTCCAATAAAACACACTTCAGCACAGGCAGGCCGAACAAATGGCTGTTACATGTGGAGAGAAACCATTAGTCAATGGTACAGTAAGTGGAAGACACTTACTGCGCAATCAATCCCAACTTGATCTGACATCCAGAAACACGGCAGTGTCTACACTCTCAGAAACTGCCACTGGGGTAAGAGCACTCATGTCACTTCACCCTAGTTTGGCAATGGAACATAATTGTACCCATTTAGCCACGGTTTTACATTGCCCCCATATACTTTCTCATTTTTTTTAATGAACGTGATCACAGACTATTAAAACCAGACCCCTGGGTCTTTCATTAAAGACCAAACAGGTCCAGACTGACACCTACCATAAGGATTTTGGTATAAGGTTTTTGTTTAACATATAATTTTAACTCAATATTCAAATATTCTCCAAAAATTCCTTTCAAACGGCTTAATTTTTAGGTCATTTTTGAATTACAATTGAGATTGTAAATAAATAAATAAATAAATTCTTAAAAACGTATTTGTACAGAGCAGTGCTGTTCATTAAAAACCAACCCAGTTGCTGTGTATTTCATGAACGAAGGCCGGACTAAACAGCCTCAGTGGACTGTGGCCACTTTGGTGTAAACCAAATTGGTAGCTTTGGTGCAACCAGATCAATCCGTCTTCATGTTCCCCACACTGTGTGTGTGGGCGTCTGGATTCCTTCCCAGTAAACTGAAAAGAAAAGAAAACCTCGGCACCCGGACCAAAACCTCTCCCAGGGCCTGAGCCGGGCATTCAGAACTCAACCCAGTTGGGTTTGCCGGCCACATGTTAGATTGCCCTGAAAGCAAATAAGATAGAGCTGTCAAAATAAATCCCATGTGGTGAATCCAACTGTGTCCACTCATCGTTTAACCAATGTGTATAATTGCAGGTCTCTGCCTTGTGAAGTTTCATTCACTGACCCCGTCAAGAGGCTAAGGCTGTCAAACTAAATAATAGAAGCCGTGCTTATTTTAGTAATTGAGTCATCGAACAGAATGCAGACCACATGTAACCTATGACATAATCTGATTAATGCTTTTATAATTGCCTCTGTGGGGTAGAGGGGTGGGAGAATGGGACCTGTTAGAGAAAGTTGTTGGAAATTTTAGGCAAGAACAATCACTTTCTCCAACGTGCTTAGAGGAATATAACGATAAGTAAGTTAGGTCATGGGTAAGTAGACTTCCAGACAGAAGGGATAATGACAATGGGTATTCTTTGCAGAGAGAGAGAGATAGACAGTCAGACATATATGCTAACAGTCAGACATAACAGACAGACATATATGCTAACAGTCAGACATATATGCTAACAGTCAGACATAACAGTCAGACATATATGCTAACAGTCAGACATATATGCTAACAGTCAGACATAACAGTCAGACATATATGCTAACAGTCAGACATAACAGACAGACATATATGCTAACAGTCAGACATATATGCTAACAGTCAGACCTAACAGTCAGACATATATGCTAACAGTCAGACATAACAGTCAGACATATATGCTAACAGTCAGACATAACAGTCAGACATATATGCTAACAGTCAGACATAACAGACAGACATATATGCTAACAGTCAGACATAACAGACAGACATATATGCTAACAGTCAGACATAACAGTCAGACATATATGCTAACAGTCAGACATATATGCTAACAGTCAGACATATATGCTAACATATATATTTTAAACTTATGAAAGTGTCAGGACTGTGTTAGGTTCAGAAAATAAAGCATAAAATAAAAGTATGAAAGGGATAACGATACAGTGGTAGAAAGCCATGTAACTGGACAGGAGCTAAGCCAGTTTACCCGCTCGGCCTGTCCGCTACATCATGATATTCCAACTACAGGCATCAGGACCATTGAGGATCATTTTCTAGTATTTGTTAGGATGACGACTATAAAGGTATGCGAGACTAATGCTACAATAAATGTCTCCCTTTCCAAGCACCGTCTCCCGACCTTGCTGCACAAAAATGACAGAATACCGAGCCAGTTGGCTAATGATCTATCCGCGTCCACCCTCCACCTCCCTCGCAGCTGTCCTGACCCTGAGCGCTAGTCACATATGCTTGTCATCAATGAGGCACGCCGGGGTCAGGGGCTTCTTGAAGTCTCTGGCCTCTCCAGAGAGCACTTCATCTCCAAGGTGATCTCACCAGAGCGCTCGCTCCGCTTTATTATATTTTACTCACTGTGTCACCGCAGCTAATTAGCTTCAGGCCCCGCGCGCTACTAAGCGCCACACGGACAAGTGGAAAAGAATGAGGGGAAAATGTTGCACTTTTATTGACTTGATCATGAGGTCTAATCAGAAAACAGCCAAGCCGACCAAGAGACCTTTTTACTTCCACAATATATGGTCATACTTTTCAGGTCTATTTATAGCAAGGCACCGTGTCCGTTGTGCTGTGGTGTGGCCATTTTTGACTGCTTTCAACGGACCAGGCTTTCAGCTTTCGGCTTTCATTTGAATCAAACGTATATTTGTCACAAACATAGTCCATACAGGGTACAACTAGCAGTGCTCATGAAATAGAAATCAACGTAAGACAGAATCTATACGATAACGAGAGTACAAATAACGATATATTAGGCGTATAAAATAGGTTTAAATGCTTTTTTTATATGATTGTAATTCAAAATTAAAACATTCTCCTGTTCCTTTGTGGTTTTAGGTAACTGTTGAATAAAAAGACCATTTTGATTTTCAGTGCTATGCAACAAAGTAATAACCACAAAAGTAAGTAGTTTAAAAATGGCTATTGAGAAGAATTTATCGGTCACTGCATTCGTTACCTTCAAGTTCCATCAGGAAAAAATGTTGCAAAAGCAAGTGCACTGATTTGTTCTGTTTTTGGGGATAATATTGCATCTAAAATTACATGTGAGTTCTGGTTTAGACGATTTAAAGATGGTGAGTCTGTAACTGTATAAAAAACGAATCTGTGGGAGAATGTTTGGATTTTGAATTACAACTGAATTTACACAAATAACACTTGAAAACTTTTTTCCTAAACCTAATAAGGGGTTAAACAAAATCATAGCTATCAAATAAACGTTAAAATGTAGAGAGAAACAATACTAAAATATAACTAAAGAAAATGTGCAAGTATAAGAGTAAACAACTAAAAATTCAGCAAGTTTCAGTGGACAATTTCTACTTATTTGTTTTTCTACGTTTGCTTACACTAAACGTACCGAGGGGCTGATTTACACTTTGCAAAACAACCTACCTTATGACCGGGAGCACCCAAACATTCGCCTGCTATATTTGTTTCTATACCTGCATGACCTTAGGTGTATACCTCAGTGCGATGGTGGTGGCCTCATACGCAAGGGGAAGTGATTAATGAGGTCAGGGAACTCACAGTGATGCTGCTCTTCCCGACACTAAAGGAACGTGGTTCGTCCCCCTCGGATGACCTCGATAGATTCGTTTACCATATGCGCACCCCTGAAACCTCTTTTCCGCACGCTTGGAGACTCTCTCCAAAATGGACTCTCTACTGATTTATTAATTACATACAACACTAGGAGTGGGCACTGATTTTTGATAAACTACATGTTTTCAAACTTCATAACAACGAGACCACGCTGTATTTTGATTTAACAGTTTGGCCATATCACCCACCCTGTTCAATACTATGAAAAACAATGTATTAAATGTACATAAATTGTTGGTCTACTATAAAAATAAACACGATCTCTCTTCTACTGGGTCAACACGGTCAAACTGTAATGATGTCACATGTTTGCACTAGACATACGGAAACTAAGACAATGGAAAAACAAAAACAGATGTGTGCTAAAAGATATATTTGAGTAAACACAGATATTTAACTGTGTGCGACCCCAAATAAACACCAGTTAATAAAGCCATTTTAGTCATTTTTTAAATCATAAATAAACTTTCTTACTTTACTTTACTTTCTTACACATTATTAAGAGCGCTCCAGCGCTGCAGGCATCCAGCAGCCTACAATTTCTCCCCCCTCTCTCCTCAAGGTAAGAGGAGTGGACAGCTCTTGGGCGCACAAACCCACTTCTGGCTGTTGTTAGGCTATTTTGCATAGACCAGAGAGAGAGTGAGTGGCGGCCTGCGACAGAGCCAGACACCTCCAAGAGCTGACGGCGATCACTAATTTCTAAATCAGCAGAATTAACATGGAAATGCAGTCTTAACCCCCGCATAAATGTGATGACATACGGGGGAAATGTCAGTCTAATGGGCTTCTGCAGGGGTTTTGCAACAGTAGCAGGCCGCTGTGTGCATTAGTGAAATGCCCTCGCTGGTAAACACATCGGTCCTGTCGAGGGTGTGCGGCTCCAGGATTTGCGATGGACTCATTTGTTTAAGGAAATGAGAGGCTGATGAATGGTGTGGTCCACTCTCAGAGGGAGACCAGATGAAGGTGGTGTATTTGTAGTTCGGTTCCTTTGTTCTTGAATAATGAAAGAAAACGGGGGACTGCTGGAGCTCCGGGGCTCTGGTGGTGGTACATTGGAGTATATTGCTACATTAGAGCAGTGTTGCCTAAAGCGGGGGGCACGGAGCTACAGGGGGTGTGGGGGTGTGTAGGGGGCGAGGCAAATAAATGAATGATATTTGACACTGGTGGTAATTCCTTGGTAAAATCTTGGAGTAGTTCTTAAGTTGTAACAAAGTGCATTGTGCAGTTGGTTGTGAACTGCCTTACGGAAGATCAGGGTTCTAACCCGGCTCAGGGATCCACATATTGGCATCCTTCCAACACGATTAGACCCCGGGTCATTTGATCTAGCCTCAGCTTTTAAACGCGAGCCTATCATGGCGATGTTGACTGCACAACGTACACAAATCCCACCCTAAACGAAACCTGAGCACTCTCCTGATCTCTTTCTGCATTTCTCCCTTTCCAACTCTTGGTTGTGGTGAGCAGGAATGTCATGACTGGTCTAGTCCACGTGGCGTAGCGAGGGGGAGCAGAAGAGAGGGAGAGAGGGAGCGAGAGAGTGAAGAAAGGGAGGGAGTAGACCTCGGCCCATTATCGCATTCACTCCCGAGCGCTGACAGTCACCCGGCGAGGCCCCTCTGTACCAAATTAAATCTACACTCATCCAAGTCCTCTCTCTTCTCCTCTCTAAAGCCCCCTTTATTAGCCTTCCATTGCTCCACATGTGTGTATTTCTGTGTGTGTGTGTGTGTGTGTGTGTGTGTGTGTGTGTCGCTTTATTGTGTTTGGCTGCATCAGTAACCAGAGGCTCATTTTCTGTTTCTCGGCAGAGTGACTGCAGTCTGTGCTGGGTATTAAAACACAAATCGAATGTTATGTCATCGAGGGCCAGCGTTTCGAGTGGCGGCCCCCATGTCTAGACCAGCGATCATGGAGCTCTAAGCTCCGTATAAATTGACGGCATTTAAACAACTGCTCGGAACCGAACTCCTCGCCAAAGGCTACAGTCTGACGTATCAGGACTCCAGTGCCCCGTGTTCTAAATGGCCACCGAAGCCTTACCTCATAAACTCTGTGGTCCTCGCCTCAAACCAATGAAAATGTTGCCGTTGTGTAGCATTCTTCGAGTTACACTATGGCTGCATAGTAGTGGTTTCCCAATACCAAGGTCTTGAGTAAGGGGAGCCCCTAAAAGAAAAGGAAATCTGGGCCTGGGGGGAGTTTAATAGAGCGTTGCGTAATAAACATGAGGCATTAATTATTTGCAAGACGACACTTCACGTGGGTGACAGGGTGGTGCAACAGTGTCATTGTCGAACAGCTCCAGCGTCCTCGGGTCACTGTCTGTGAGGAGTTTGGTGTGTTCTCCTTGTGTCTATGTGGGTTTCCTCCGGAACCCTCCCCCACAGTCCAAACACACGTTGTAGATGGATTGGTTGTGAGAGCGAGGGTGTTGGCGCTGCGGTCACTGTGACGCCCCCTAGCCTAGATGCGTGAAAACTTAACAATCCGCTGTGGCGCCCCCTAGTGGTAGCTGCCGAAAGACCAGGACCAACTGCTTGCCCCACGTTTCAAAGCAGTAATCAAAGAAGACGAAAACATATATAGCGGTAAGTCTTAGAAACACATAAATTCATGTCCTAGACCTTTACACTTCACGAAACATAATTCCAAGTTGTTCAGCATTGGTAAATCCATTTCATATCAGTTTCAAACTGATGGAAAACTCATCAATCCTGACGTGGTCTGTCAACCGAAGGTAGACGTTGACATTTCCCCCCAGAATGCATTAGGAAAACCACAGTGTACATGCTGGCCATAGCTGTGGTGCAGCAACAGGCCTTTTCCGCAGACAGTGGGGATGTAGAGGGCTTTGGGGGGGGTATCCCCTCTTAATAGCAGTGTGGTCAGCGCTGGAAAAGTGGCTATAGGGGTCAGCAGCCTCCATCACCAGCCAGATGAGCAAATGAAAGCTAGAAAAACAGTGGTTGAGGAGCTGTGGAAGGAAGAAAGCTATAGGAAAGACTCACGGAGGGAGTGGGCATGATCAACGGGCAAGTTTACAGACCAAGTGGAGAGATTTCCACCATCTCGGGGCATCTTTTCAAGCCCACTCACTCTTCCTCTCAGCAGCCTTGGTCCCCAGTCCGCCAGAGAGGGAGAGTGATGTCAGCTTCCTAAACAAATGGGAGCCTGTGTGTTTGGCAGCAGTCGTGGAAGGGGTTAACACGTGGAAGTCGTGGAAGGGGGAAAACACCTCCGTTCATTATGGCAGTGCTGCAGAACCTCGATGATAACTAATGAGCAGACCAGCGGTGGAGAAACGCCGCACATGGGAGAGAGGAGGCAACTTTTTCATCCATGCTACAGCTGTCTAATTCTATGCAAATTAACCCCCTGAACCCAGCGAGCACAGGAATGGGCAGAAAAATCAACACGCCATGTCACCACTGGCAGTGGTAAAATCATTAATTCAAATATAGCATGTAGACCCAGAGAGTTATGTTTGCTTCCATATTGTCCAACACTGCAGGACTTGGGACTGGAAGGTTCAATCCTTTTGACCCCTAAAAGAAAGAAACAGCACTGTCTCCTCCCTCAACATCCACAAGGAACGTGCCCTTATCGTACATTCACAGCAGCCATTTTTCATCTCATCGCCCAAGTCACTGGTCAGTACAACTGTGCCATATAATAATCGACCATGATATATCGCCATGGTTTTTAAAACGATAAATAATAATGATACTCTGACTTCATTCAGGTAGCCTTAATATGGCATATGTTCTTTACATGAGTCATTTAGGCACAGTGAAGTACGGTGAAAATATTTTGAGGTGGAGGAATTTGCTCTTAAAAAACTTTTGGTGATATCATTATCACCAAAATACACTGAAATATCGTGATATTATTGTAGGGCCATATCGCCCATCCCTATTGGTCAATCATTGTCTGTTGGTTTCAGTGACGTCAAAGACACCATGGCAGTATGCCATACTTTATTGACATACAGAATCAAACCACAAATATCACACAAGTTCCTACCTGATCTATAACTGTCATCTGTGCGTAGGGCAAGATCCTATTGGTGCGGTAAGTATGAGAGGACAGCTGCGTCTGTTATTGATGAGATGGAGTGTTCTTTCCTACCCTTCTTTAAAAGTTACACAGTGTATTTTCTGCAGTGCTGAGCCCAGAGCTGCAATGACAGAGGCACTGTTTTCCCAATTCCATGTCAGTGGAGCATCACAATAGTATTGAAGCTGTAATATTAAGGTGTTGTTTTAAGATATAAATTTAAAGAGACAACACGGGTAAACAGAGACACTGCTGTTTCTAGTCTAGGGGTAAAAGACTAACTCCTGCGTTAAAGAGAGTGCATCCGAGGCTGAATACTGGCCCAACTCATTTATAGAGTTGGGTGAGAGTTGTGGCTCTAGCTTGGTTTGTGATGTTGTCTTGTTTTGGTGGCGCTACTCTCTGGGAAATCTGTGCTGTAGCCTCAATAGCGGATGACAGGAAAACAGTGAGCTGTCAGCACATGGATTGACCTGGGAGTGTTTATGAGGGATGAGTGCTTCACCAGAAATGACATCAGCAGTGAAGCGAGCTCCCCTGGAGTCTGGCTTGGTGGCATCAGATGGGACGACTGCATGAACCCACCCCCTACACACACATACACGCATTCACACCCTCTGCCCTGCCTAGTTCCCCTGCGGGACACCACTGGGACTGAGGGTCTTTAATCAGCAGGAAGCAGAGTGTCCCCAAGGGTGGCAACCCTGCTGAGCCCCAGCTGCCTGTGTGATGACTCCCTGTGCCCCACACCCCTACCATCTCGCTGCCATTCTCCATGACTGCACCCACCCGCCCAGAGCCTGCTCCTTCATATTGTCTCACACTCTCAGGAAAAGAACGTTTTAACCGTCTTTAAAATCAGGATCCTTACATCCCATGATTTATGAGTCAGTAACTACATCAACTGTAAATAACAGCACAAACGGCTGCTACAGTCTTTATCACAATAACATTCAATACAATGAGGTCACGCTAATAATATTTTTGACTTAATGCACAATAAATGGACCATTGTGTTTTGTTTCATGTTTGTTTACATAAAATTGAATGTCAATAATATTTTAACGGGTCATACTCTTCTCGTCTCTCATTTTATGTTGTTTTTTTTTTTTTTTTTTTTTTTTTTTTTTATAAAGTGTTTTTATTTGATATATGTTTTTTTTTTAGATTATTTAAACTTACATTATGCTCCAATTCCAGTGTCTGAATATTCATAATAATCAGAAGTCCATTGTTATTTAAAGGGGTGAGGAGTATGGTGTGTTCTCCCTGTGTCTGCGTGGGTTTCCTCCGGGTGACTGTCTGTGAGGAGTGTGGTGTGTTCTCCCTGTGTCTGCGTGGGTTTCCTCCGGGTGACTGTCTGTGAGGAGTGTGGTGTGTTCTCTCTGTGTCTGCGTGGGTTTCCTCCGGGTGACTGTCTGTGAGGAGTGTGGTGTGTTCTCCCTGTGTCTGCGTGGGTTTCCTCCGGGTGACTGTCTGTGAGGAGTGTGGTGTGTTCTCTCTGTGTCTGCGTGGGTTTCCTCCGGGTGACTGTCTGTGAGGAGTGTGGTGTGTTCTCCCTGTGTCTGCGTGGGTTTCCTCCGGGTGCTCCGGTTTCCTCCCACAGTGGGGCAACCTCCTATTGGACGATCCATGTGGTGGACCTTCTACATGTACAGATAACAAACTGGAACGACTATGCTGAAACTCTCCTCTCTCTTCCCCCCTCCTCAGTCGAGAGGGCCACTGAACCCAGCAGCAACCTACCGCTGTCTGGCCACAATCAGACATCTCGCTTGGCTTCCTCTTCAAGAAGCCTTCAGATTTTTACATCCAAAGTGGAATATTTAAGGCATTACATCACAGTGAAGAAAAGTAAAAGTTAAACTATGTTAGCAATGCAGTTAGTGAAGAAGTGCGTCACTGGACTGGTGTTTTCAAATCATTTCCTCTGAGAATTTCTTGCATACAGGGATTAAAAGAGGAAAAAAAAAAAAAAAAATCACACTGCACTGAAGCCAGGTGCGATCAGGGGTCAATAGAGGAACATCACTGCACAGAAAACAACCAAAAACAAACAAAAAGACTCAGGATACACACCCTAGGCCAAAAAAGATTGCCTGTGTTTTTATTTTTTAATAAAATTACTTGAAAAAAAGACCTCACTTCTGCACTGTTTAATGCATTATCACTATTTTTTTTGCTGGATTTAACATATTAAGAATGTTAATGTTAACAAAATACACCTTTGAATGTGGGATATTTTCATACAAACTGTGAATACACCTAAATTTGCAGAGTATTTCCACATTTAACGTGAACAGATGGTCAACAACACATCCGAATTTGCCCCTATCTGTATAGACCCCCGTTTTTCGGGGACCAGAAAGAAGCAGCTTCGTACATCTGTGTCTAGTTAGTCTTCACTCCAAACAGCTCAAATCAGAGGTTGCCAAGGCTGAGGGTTAAAGAAAATTTCCAATAAAAAACGATCCACGTGCTCTAAACAAGAGCAGAAGGGACGGGTTAATATCGTGCGGATGATATCACGCTCAGTGAGCCCTATGTGTTTTTTCGTTTTTTTGGAGGCAACTGCTTCTGTTTTCGCTCCCGCGGACCACCACTGACTGCAGCAGCGGAGAGTGAGTGATGGAGTGGCACAGGCTCGGTCGGGTCCAGTTCAGAATGCCAAGAGCATGACACGCCTGTGTTAACAAATTCACCTTCAGCACAGAGACATGACTTTTTGGTGGGGAGGAAATGGCTTATAAATAACACCTGAGAGTTGATGAATTAGGTTTGAAACTGGCTGGAGAACCACAGCTGCACTGAGAAGTGAAAGAGCTCCGTGTCTGATTGGAGAGAAAATAAGCGTTTGGAAAACAGCTGCAATGCCTCGACTACTGCCTCCACCAGCACCGCAGCGCTGATTCTACGTCTAAATATATTAGAGTATCGATTTCATGGTCACAGACACGTCACTCTCAGGCACACGCACGCTTGTGTGCAAAACGTAGGATGGCCCAAGTCAAATGGAGTTAACAATATTTGGATCATTATTAGTGTTTTTTTTTTTTTTTTTTTGGTATTTTCCTTTTCTATCGGTGGTAAACTGGTAAAAATGGAGAAACCCGGTTTAGTTCAGAGAGCAAAAACATGCAGTCCTGCTAAAAACATCAAAAAGTGTTTTTTCTGCTAATTTTATTGCAGGTTTTGAACATATTTGCTGCTAAAACAAACAAAAACCAAATCAAAATGTTAGTTTTCTAGCTGTCACCAAACTTCTGCACACAACACTCACAGCAGGTCAGTTTCCACCTTCAGTTCGAGCAAGATCAGAGCTGAGGGGGCAGCTGTGTTTGAGAGAGCGAGAGCGAGAGAGAGAGAGAGAGAGCAAGTGTTCTGGTTTAGGTAATGCAGGTGAGAGTGACGTGGGCCCTTTAAGGGCTGCCAAACACAATACTAAGAGGTGGTGGCCCTGCACCATCCTAATTGCGTCAATATGCGCCACCGCAATTCACTTTTTACCGCATGCTGCAGACGATTGACTTCGGCCTTCATGGGCCATTAATAACACACACACTGCCTTGTCACTCTCTGACACACACACTGTTTTCCCCTCTCTTTTTCTCACACACACACCTCAAGTGGTCAGGAAGCAAAACACAGCGCTGTTTGACAAATTCGAGACGTTTTATAAATAATGAAAAGGTGGCGGTCGTATGCTGTAAATCAGGGTCTCTTCAGGGAAACCACGCCGCTACTAAGTCTGCACTAATACCCTCCAACAAAACCCAGAGCCGTTACTTACTCGCCTTGAATTATTGAGGCGATCGAACACTCTGACTATGAAGAGAACACTGCCTTCCAAAAGAGTTCCTTAGAAGTGTTTAAATGCTTTAAAAAGGACATGTTGTCCCCATTTTCCACAAGTGAGCACAGTTCGGAGTGTTAATGAAATGTGTTTGACAGCTCAAAACACCACAAACACCAAACTCTGCAGCGGCGTTCTCTCTCTGTCTCAACAGCTCTGTTCAGAACGGCCGCTTTCAGCCCATGTTCCTGTAAATGATAATGAGCCGCTCGCTGTTCACCCCGACCCTGAGCGCACAGCAGTGAGGAGCGAGGAGGACTCTGACTCAAACCAAGTTTATTTTCCCTGAGCTTGTTTTCCAGGTGATTCAGAGCGATGCAGGTAGTACTTGCTTGTCGTTTGTGATCGGGTGAGATGTTAATCGAACTCTAGTCTGTCTCAGACGTGAAATAAAAGTAGATTTAATGGCAGAAAATGGGGTACCTGCACCACTGGGTGTCCTCCTGATAAAGCTTTGACTGCTCCGCGGCTGCCCTCCGTCTCGTAGTGTGCGCGGTGGTGGGATTTGGGCTGGACTTCGATCTGCAGGCTGTAGGGGCCCGAACACGACGGCAGCTGCCAATCAAGAGCCGGCAGGGACGGGCTGCCAATCAAAGCACAAAACAGTTCCTCAGGATTTATGGATCACACACACACACACGTATAAATCCAAGCACTACGAACCAGACTTTCTGTGCCAAGTGCTTGGATTTGAACTCTTCCATTTCATCATTGCCTCTAATCTAATCAACTGAAGTCATAGCCTGACAGAGCTGGCTTCCAGAGCCTGGCTGCTAATTGGAGACCTTTCTTCAGAAGAATTAATGAAGGAGGCATGTGTTCCACTTGGAGAAATCCATGCTTTCTATCACGAGCTGACAGCTCATCAGGAGCAAGGCTCCACAAAATGCAGCCAGGGGTGAATTTGGTGAATTGTGTGATTAAATTAAAGATTTAAAAAAATAGGTTTAGTGTTGTACAGGAGCCTTTCAGGACGGCTGACATGAACCTATAAAAGAACTCAAAGGCTTATCCCATCAAGGCTCCGTGGTCATAAAAACTGTTTTTGTCAACGTCAAAGTTAGTAAATGTCGAAGTTTTGTCAACGTCGAAGACATTTTTTTGGAATAAACTTTAAGAAAACTTACCACATTTGACAACAAATGTTATTATTATTGTTTATTGTTATTTTAAATACAGTAGTGTCGCAGTCACACAGCTCCAGGGGCCTGGAAGTTGTGGGTTTGAATCAACCACACTCCTCACAGACAGTCACCCGGAGGAAACCCACACTGTCTGTGAGGAGTGTGGTGTGTTCTCCCTGTGTCTGCGTGAGTTTCCTCCCACAGTCCAAAAACACACGTTGGTAGGTGGATTGGTGACTCAAAATTGTCCGTAGGTGTGAGTGTGTGAGTGAATGTGTGTGTGTGTGTCTGTGTTGCCCTGTGAAGGACTGGCGCCCCCTCCAGGGTGTATTCCCGCCTTGATTCCAGGTAGGCTCTGGACCCACTGCGACCCTGAACTGGATAAGGGTTACAGATGATGAATGAATGAATATTTTATAAATCACATTGCTTCATTTTTAAACACATTCTACATATGTTTCAATTATTTTGCTGAATATTAATTCAGCATTAATTAATTAATTCAGAATTTTAATAACAATTATTTCCTACATTCATAATGACTGTAATTAATAAACACATGAATTTAATCATTTGTTCTCTCAATTTAAAAAATAAATAAATAAAAAATAAAAGGTATAATTGAAGCCAGGGTTGTTTTATAAAATTATGTATTTCTTAGCGAAACTAGATCATTTTATAGGGAGTACTACAGACATCAAGATTGGATGGTGAAAATGAGGCAATGTTATTGGTTAATGTAAGTTCTCCACATCCGCAGGCCCCTGCCTATGTAATCTCACATCAGAAGGGGTTCTACTGTAGAAACAGTCACTGCACTTTGATTTAAGATCACGAGGAAGCAGCAGTGATGTATTTTAAAGCGCACGGCGCAATGACTTCAACTTCATATGAACTAGGACTTGTGAACAACAAGAAAAACAAGTTCTGTTTTGATTTCAGCTGGACTTTAACAAGGCCCTAATAATTCCTTCTGTCAATGTAATGAATTGCTCCCTTAGTTTAACTCAACGGTTCCAGAATAACGCCTCACTCCATGTGACTAATTAAAGGGAATGATTTATTATATTGAGGGGACACATTGGTTAAACTGTGGGAACATTTATCAAACTGAGAAAGCGCACTGTCAAACTGAGGAAATCGTTTATAAGATTGAAACAGAGTGTTTGAAGCCACTAAATATTTTCCCAAATGTCCACAAGTCCATCCCAAAGCAACCCTTCTTTTCGGAGGATTCGGGGAGCGACCGCAGTGTGTTTTGTTTTGTGTTTATTCTGTCTCCATGTCGGCAGGGTCCTGAGACCTGAGAGGAGCTGGCGAACACATTCCCACATGAGGCACGCGGTTATCCAGCGCAAAAACACGCTCCAGCGGAACCGCGTTGCACCGCGGCCGGATGTCTGGACGACATGGAGCCGAGGGGACACAGCGGCTCGAGTGGCTGAAATCTCAGAACTCTCTGCGTGTTCCCTGACCTGAAACGAACCGGCTTCCCCCGCACTTTTATCGGCCCAAGGGTGTAGAGGACCCTCGGCCAGCCCCATCAGCACTGACACCATCACTTCCTGTCCCCCACTATCACCATCAAACACTTGATTTCCGGCAGGAAAGTGTGCCAGAGAAGGAAGAGAGAGAGACACACACACACACACACACACACACACACACACACACACACACACACACACACACACACACACACACACACACACACACACACACACACACACACACACACACACACACACACACACACACACACACACACACACACACACACACACACACACACACACACACACACACACACACACACTAAAAATGAGGATAAAACAAAATACTAAAATTATGTTTGTGTGGTTGCTATAGAAACAGGGCTGTACACACACAATGATATGAATTTGAAACTTAAAAAAAAAAAAAAAATTTCTGCGTCAATGTTTAGGAGCCGTCTCTCAAACCAGGATTAAGTCTAGTTCTGAACAGACATTTCACATTGAAAAGAAAACGTAGTCTAAACCTAGGCTTAATCCCAGTCTGAGAAGTCAACCCTTGGTGTGTACTGTATCCACTGTGGCCTTTGAAGATAAAGTAAACTCTCTTTTATGTTAAATAAACAAGCACTACTTTAAGAAACCAGAAAAAACTCTGCGCTGACGAAAAGATGCAGCGTGTTTGCATTTTTCAGTTTGCACTTGGATACTTCACAGAGAGAGGCACAATCTGGATGTAAACACCCATAAATCATAAGACACACGCCCTCCTTTCATGATCAAATCGTCGCTGTGTGACTGTAACACGGCTGTAAATCAACGCTACCAAAGCCAAGCGTTTGAACCTGCTCCAGGCTGAATACAGTAGCAGCAGAGAAATGGGCTTCTACTTCAACACTCAGTTCTATTCTAAGGGGTGGTCATTATTATCACTTTAATAAAGTTCTAACAACACTGATGTAATTCGTATTCTGTCAAACTGCAGGCTCCATGAAAAAAGGGCTCTGATTTAGTAACTGACAAAAGCCAGTAAGCATCGAATAGTGGTGTCCCACTCCATTTAAAACAGCATAGCAACAAGGAGGTGAGGGGATCATACTTAAAAAGAGCACATATTCTACAGAGTTCTGGTCTTAAAGGAGCCTCTGTGACCTGCTTTTTGCGGTCAAAATACCACCAAGATCATGCCCCACAGTCACATTCTCCCCCTGTCTAATCAGCTCTGTTATCAGCCCCTGTTCCTTTAAATGATAATGAGCCGCTCACTGTTGACCCCGACCCAAGCGCACAGAGGGGCGAGGTGCAGAAACTGTGGGTTTTAGCCGTTTTTGCTCGGTTCTCTTTCTTCTACATTCTCGTTTTCTACGTTTTTAGAAAATGTGACAATTGTAAAAATTAAACCACAGCGGAAAATCAGAAAGAATTGTTTTATCCCGTGTTTTCAGACTTAGGCAGCCACGATTGGTCTGGTTTCACAGTGTGTTTTCTGTATCTGTACCTAGACAACCTACCCCCTATCTATGATATTGCTGTATCAGTGGTCTACAAACCTGATGTAAGGCTTGGGCTTGGGCCAGGTGTAGGGATGCGGAGGCACATCCAGGAAGCCAGGGCAGTAGCTCTCCTTCTTGAAGGGCAGACGGCCAGCACTGGAGTAGTCGTCCTGGCAGAGCTCCGTGGCCCCGGCCATGCCATCTCCTCCAGGCTCCACCTTCAGGCTCACGGAGGGATTGTGCTCTAGGATGGTTTTGCGAGATTTTGGGGGGACGCCGTCGCTGAGGTCGGTTAGGCCGTCCGTGCTGAGAGCGTTGATGGCTGCTACGATGGCCGAGTTGGTGTACTGGTTGGTGGTGGCTGTGGTGGTGGTGGTGATGCTAGTGCCTAGCCAAATGTCGTCAGCCAAGTCCCTGAGCCTGGGAGAACCCTGTGGTGAGGTCCCAGGCGACTGGTTGGGCGAATATGATGGCTGCCTGTAGGGGGCACCGTTGAAGCTGTATTTCCGTTTGCCGGCGCTGCAGATCGGCGAGTTGGGGCGGGAATTGCGAGGAGCGGCTCCGGTCCAGCTGTCGTCGTTGGCGACAGGGGCATGTGGAGAGGTGGAAGGCGAGTGCTGAGGGGAGGGGACGGAGCCGGGGGCGTGAGGGCACGACAGCAAGGAGGAGGAGCCTTTGGGCGAGACACAGGGGGACTGCCAAGGGGAATTCTGGGGTGAGTTGTCGTAGTTATAGAAGCCTGATTCATATGAAGCCTCAGAGTTGCAGCTGCGAGAGGACAGGCTGCTGGCCGGACTCAAGCAGCTCGGGTCGCGGTAGCCTTCGATGTTGGGCAGGGTTAAGGTTACGATGTTGACTCGCTTGGCCACGGGGTCCATGCTGCCACTCTCCTCCACCTGCTCCTCGGGCATCTGCCCATACGTTGTGATCTCGATGCGGGGGCTCTCCAAAGGTGGTGCCCCATTAGGTCTGAGACCATGGGACAGGTAATAACCCGGGGCCATGGCACTGTCATGGAGCCCGTAGCTCGTCTGGTGGCAGGAGGAGACGGAGATGACAGGGCTGGTCTGGAGGCTGTGGTATTGAGACGCCAGACAGGGGTTTCCCATGCCCAGGGGCAGAGACAGGCTCACATTGGGCGTGTAGCTAAAAGCCTCTGTGAAGACAAAATAGTAGATGTGAATAAGGGCTTTCTGATTTTAACCATTTCACAACTGTCTGGTTGCAACTGTTTATTTATAGATGGTCACGGTTATTTAAGCAGATTAGCCTTTACCTTTAATACGCTTTATCAAACGTAAGTCAATGTGAAATATAATAGGTGTACAAATAAGATTTTTATACAACATATGACTGTAATTCAAACATTCTCCTCGTCATTTTACGGTAACTGTTATTACCGTAGATACCAAGATCTCATGTTGTTCAACCAAAAATAAACAAAAAATTTAGTTGTTTGGAAATTGAAAGTTCTGTTTTAGGGCGGCACGGTGGTGCAGCAGGTAGGTGTAGCAGTCACACAGCTCCAGGGGCCTGGAGGTTGTGGGTTCGGTTTCCACTCCGGGTGACAGTCTGTGAGGAGTATGGTGTGTTCTCTCTGTGTCTGCGTGGGTTTCCTCCGGGTGACTGTCTGTGAGGAGTGTGGTGTGTTCTCCCTGTGTCTGCGTGGGTTTCCTCCAGGTGACTGTCTGTGAGGAGTGTGGTGTGTTCTCCATGTGTCTGCGTGGGTTTCCTCCGGGTGACTGTCTGTGAGGAGTGTGGTGTGTTCTCCCTGTGTCTGCGTGGGTTTCCTCCGGGTGACTGTCTGTGAGGAGTGTGGTGTGTTCTCTCGGTGTCTGCATGGGTTTCCTCCGGGTGCTCCGGTTTCCTCCCACAGTCCAAAAAACACACGTTGGTAGGTGGATTGGCGACTCAAAGTGTCCATAGGTGTGAGTGTGTGAGTGAGTGTGTGTGTGTGTGTGTTGCCCTGTGAAGGACTGGCGCCCCCTCCAGGGTGTATTCCCGTCTTGCGCCCAATGATTCTAGGTAGACTCTGGACCCACCGCGACCCTGAACTTACAAATAACGAATGAATGAAAGTTCTGTTTTTGGGAATAATGCAGTATTCAAAACAATTTGTGATATTTGGATTAGATGATTTAAGGATGGTGATTTTGGTGTTTAGTGATTAGTGATTGTGAACGTAGTGTATTTATTCTAAAATCTTACATTATATATAAAAATCATAATTGACATAATTGAAATTGTTTTATTTATGACATCACACACACCCTAATAAACTTGATGTAGAGATTAACCTGAGGTCATCGAGTTGTCATCGAGTTTAGACTTCTAAAGGACAGCAAATATATTAAATGCAAATTCAAGCTCAGGCCAACAAACTTCTTACATTCTTTTAGCTTCACACTGTCACTATTCTGAAACAGATAAAAAAAAAAACACTGCTGTAAGCTTGAGCAGTGAAGCACTTTTTTTTGTGGCAGTCCCCCTCAACCTCGTTCTATATTTGCTAACCACAGCCGTACGCAAACAGGACACCACGTGAAACGATGAACCTGTCTTGCACCAGTGAATGCGTGGGCAGAGCACCTAAAATTAGTCCATGACTGACTATTTCCAGAAGCAGATGCACCCCAGATAAAATCAGCAATTCTTCAATAGGTTTTTGTGGTTGAACACAACTTCTGCATTTAGCCTTTCTAGCAGCGCATCGATTTGAACAGCAACCTGAGTGAAATTTGGATGGAAATAATAGTTTCTCGGCTTCTGCTTTTCACTTTCATCTCTTTCTTTGTCTTCGTCTGGCTGTTTCTCTGCGATGGGCAATGTGCAAGGATTGAGGCATCACAGCTAATGAACCTCGGGATACAGCGGCTGTCACTCAACGTTTCTAACACTTCACTGAAGAAAAGTCAATGTAAACAGAACTTTAAAATGAAACATAGTTTTTTTAAATCCATGAAAAATGGATCATGATAATGATGTCATGTCATTTCTATCAGCCCTACTCTACTAGACCACACCACAGCGGCACGGATAACACACGCGTGAATAAAAGAGAACACCCTTATGACTAATATGCCAATGTAGAAATACTGTACTGAATTGATCACAATATGGAAAACTCTTCACAAACATAATCAAACAAGCACACACACACACACAGTCAGCACACACACCTGTCAACACACCTCTCTCCGTCTCCTGCTCTCCTCCTCGGCTGCTGTACTCAAACAGAAAACTGAAGTCAAACTCTGGCTCTTTCTGGCTGGACCCCATCTTCGTCCCCAGCCCGGTGTGTGAGTGAACACTAGTCTATTAGCCACTCCAGGAGTGTAGCAGTGACATCCTGTTCACACACACCAGCTCTTATCTCTTCCTTGCTCACGTAACACCAACAAAAAAGAAAGTGAGGTGGCCGCCTCTTTCTGAGGGTTTTCTCAAAACCAGATCCACCCCTCGCTGCTTTCCTTTTAACTCTGATGCGCTCTCAGTGATTCACTCGCGCAGGCTGCAGCAGTAGTTAGCTCTATTTACGCCGCATAATCAAGCACACAGGGGCTTTCTCCCTGCCAGCCTCACACTCCTTTGCATCTTTCAGGCTCACTGGAGTCGGGAAGGGAAGTGATCTTCCGCCGGCTGTTCATTCATCCAGCACGTGCACAAAACGCATGGCGGAGTAAAGAAGAAGTAGCCCCTGGTGTCGGATTTTTGCTGTATGCAAAGTAAGAGTGGGCGTTGTGGTCAAAGCTAACGTTCTGATGCATAGCTTTCACGACACAAAGGCAGTATTTGATGCATTTGAAGTGCTTCAGAAAAGTGGGACTGGGCTAAAAAAGTAAAATACATGCATTGTATTCACATTTATTTATGAGGATAACAAACAAGTTTAAAGTTGTTGCTACTTTTGCCTTTAAAGTAACACGAGGTAGTATTTTCACTTTAAATTGACAGTGTCAAAATCAACGCGGTGGTTCACTGACCTGCACTAGAGACAACAGAGCCTCAGCCATTGCGACTCCAGGTTCAGCACTGCAGAAACTGCACTATGTAACATTTGGAGGAGCGTAGGAAACTACCCCTCACCCTCCGCCTTGATTTCGGCACAGTGTTGTGAAAGTGAATCACACCTTGAAACTGTAGGGGGAGCCCTGTTCCTTCTCGAACCTTCTGAACTGCTGCTAAAGCAACATCACTGCAACTCAACACACGTGCAGGAGAACGCAAAATGCTAATTCTGTTGTAGATCTCTTTAGCCCTACTCACCCGGAGAGAGAGAGAGAGAGACATGATCTCATGGGCTCCCAGCCATGAACGATAACTTATTCTAATAACAATAACATGTCGTCATATCGGCCACAACCAAACGGCAAAGTGGACCCCTATTCACGTGTGTAGCTCGGAGTAAAACGAAGGGTTGTTACAGTCACCCGCAAGCACAGAGGCCGGTCTGGCTAATTGCGCGTCTGGGTGAATTGTGGGTAGGAGGCACCACAGAGGGAGAGACAAGGGTTTGGGTAAAGGGAAGAGGGGTACAGAAAACTGCAGCCGTCAGCAGCCTGAAGTGGTAGGGAGGACACACACACACACACACACACACACACACTGTTATCAATTATGAGGCTTAAATGCCATGGACTGAAATGAATAATAATGCTCTCCTCACCACAGTAATACACTCCCCAAAACCACACAGACAGACAGAAGTCGGCAGAAAGTCCATGACATCAGCGCTGGGGCCCACTGCCTTCTGGATGAAGTGTGTGAGACGCAGATTTGCTTTTGCTGATCTGTGATCAAGGGCAGGTTCACTGTGTGCGCATTTAGGGTTTCGCTGATACGATGGTTTACTGTTATCGTGATAAACAGAGTCATGATATGCTTCTCTGAGTGTATCCTAGGTGTCCTCAGTGCCTGAAAAACGTAACCGCATGTACATTAAAGATATTAATGGACAGGATTAAACTATTTTTGATGTAAATATCTGCATAAACATTTATATAAGGTAACAATTTTATTCAGGCTCTAGCTTCATAATTAAGTACAATGGAGATACTGTAATGGCTGGCTAATTTGACTGAACAACATCAACAACCAGTGTGCACTAGCTACATAAGCTGCATGTGATTCCTAGCTGGCATTATGCCAGCCAATTATGCCAATATCTCTTTATTTAATTTTTTTGTTAATTTACTAATTTTATGCCACTTATTAGAATTTTTTCCACCAAGGCTTTGCCATTTTTCCAGACCCTTGTATCCATCGTCAATTACCGACACCGGAAATAATCAAACAGGCTACAGATTATTGTTAAAAACATGTTTAAATATGATACTATATTGTATCTCCAGTGCCTGAGCTCAACGCAGCACACACACTTTCATCCCTACCCGCACAACTATGTCACCAAAGTACGTTCTTCACGTCCAAACCAGAAGAGCATGTAAAAAAATAAATGAGACAGCAATAATGCAGCGTATTGATGCATCTACAACATACAGTATGTAGCATATTCTATTTGTGGCAATACCAGCTGCGCAACAATGCTATAAACAAAACAGGAGCGATAAAATTGACTACTTGTGGTTTCAAGGGGAAAATATTTTTTTTTCAGTTTTCCATGACAGATAGAGTGAGCAGATTGTGTGAGAAGCACTCGAGATTATAAACAGGAACCTACGACGAGGCTTTATCACATGGTAAAGACCTAGAAAGATAATCTGATTATCACTATTATAATCCTGTGTTGTATTACTATGCTCTGTTCTATTGTATCTCATTCATTTCCACAGATGTATTCATCGGAGAATAGTGACCGTTACTGACTGGATATCGATGATGAAAATAATAACAAATATGATCCGATACTGTAACAAATCTACCATCACACTGCTGAAAGAAATGCCATGTTGTTAGCTGTGTATTACGTCCTCGGGGGCAGCAGAGTGAGTCATTTTAAAGTAAGGATGAGGGGCTTTGCTGAAATATCATACAATTAACTTACATTTTGGCGATACAGTGATTCATTCACACACTGTTAGGACCTATGAATAAAGACCTGTTGCTTGCCAAATAGTGAGTGCACATTTATCTCCACTATTAAAATGTTACTGTGTCTTCTCTGTATATCAGCATCATTATAGTGCTCCTACACTTTCACTGAGACCCTACATTTGTTTAATCATAATTTTAAAGTGGATGTGGCCTAATTTAAAGTCTTTAATAAACATTGTTAATAAACCTTTTAGAAATGTGTTCTTAAAGTGCTACCCCCGGGCCATCTTCATGAATTCAGTTCATTTATTTTGCCTTTTATCTGCGACAGATAATCTTCCATTCGTTACAGTGATATAATAAATCTTATATTTAGCGGTTTAGCTGATCTTTCAGAGTTAAGAACTAGTTTAAAGCTTGAAAACGCACTCAAATCCGTTGAAATAAGTCGTGAAAATGCTCGTACACATTGCCCTCAGTGCCCTGTTTACTCGCTCTGCCTGAGGCGCTAGTGAAGTTGAGGCTAGTGTGAAAAAAAAAAACAAACAACAACAAGTACGTCACAGTTACCTTCTTCAGCAGATGTCATAGTGGAGTTGAGCTGGAAATGTGGATGAACTAAACCCGGTTTAAACGGCGGTGGCGGTTCTCCTCCTGAACGCAGGGTGAGGGAGTCAGTGGCGGGCATTCACCTCGGAGAGCAGCTGAAAGCGATTAATCGTTCAACCGTGTTCCCATCACCTCAGTCGCACTGCGGTCACCGACGACTTTCCTCCCGGTGTTTTTGTTTTTTCTTCTTCTTTTTTACGCCGTATGCGCTCTGCTTCTACTCCTCATTTCTCTCTCTATCGCTCTCTTTCTACTTTCCTCTCCTCCTCTCACTGCGGGCTCCCGGCGCAGTGACGGAGCCGTAGCTGCAGCGCTCCCACTTTTAAACCTGGAAAACACCTCCCGGTCCCGCCCTCCGAACGATCACATGCACCTTCAGCGCTCGGTCTCTCCTCCGCGGAGGGATTCCTCCCGCCGAGGATTCACAACCAGGATTCAGTTTCAGGGAACCGACTCTCTTGAACACCCACGTTCGATGAATTGAACCTCGTTCTAGGAATCAACGTCAAGGGAAGTGTGATTCGAATGTGGCTAACCGATTCAGAGTCAAAGACCGAATGGTTCAACGGATTAAAAAAAATTAAAAAAATTCAGACGTTGACATTTTTCCTCATTTTACTTGAAAAGTTCCCTTAATTGTTTGAGGCCTAATTCATTCTCTGAAATATTAAATTAGTCCGTCCAATTAGGCTAGTCACATGAAATCAAGCATCATTCAGGGATTTTTAAATTGTTAAACTGAAGGAGAAAAATGACTAAATGCATTAATTTGTTCACTTTCGTCCAACATTTTTTTTTTTTTTTTAATTGTGGGAGGAGACCAGAGCACCTGGAGAAAACCCATGCAGATACAGGGAGAAAATACCATGCTCCTCACAGACAGTGACCCTAGAAGAGAATTGAACCCATAATCACTTGACAATAGGGCCCCGGAACTGTGAGGCATCATCACTACATGTTTCCCAGTAAACATTTAGCCGTTGATTCAACGTTGAAATAACGTAATGACTGCTGTCTAACCAACGTTCTCTTAAGGTTGAAAATGCAAGTTGAAAAGACGTCCAAACACAGACATTGAAAAGACGAATATTAGACGTATTTTGGACGTCCATTGACGTTATTAATTGGTCCCGAAATAAATTACTTGTATAAAACGCGTTTTGGACGTTCACTGACGTTATCGATTGGTCACCACTTAACTAACTTATTAAGATGGATTTTGGACGTCCATTGACGTTTAAAATATGTCCTTGACGGACAGGCTACTTTTAGACCTATTTTGAACGTCCAGGGACATTCCTTGTTTACTGGGTCACGTGATTTTTAACATCTCTATGTCATGCTTGGAGTGTGGTGACCTTAAACTTATGTGTGGTTGCTCCACAGTGTCTCACTTTTTTACCATGCTTTTCTGATGAGGTCATACAAACTGAACACGTGTCCAGGATTTAAATACACCTTATTGTAGTTCAGTTCACTCATTATAGAAGGTGTCTACAAACATTTGGACACATAGTCTATGTCAAGGCAGCCAATCAGATATCAGCTCTGTTGTCATGGATAATCAAAAGAGTTTAGTTTGGGATTTCTACTATTATTCCTTTGAGGAATATGGTACGGTGCTTACTAAGGTCATCTAGCAGGTGGTCAGACTTCACAAAAATGGTGGGATTGCTATGAAAGTATACGAAGGGACAGGTCTCTAAAAAAAGAGGACTTTCCTCACGTCTACGTATTCGCCGCCGTGGCCAAAGCCTCGAGAGCATTTCCTTCATAGTAAAGGAAACTTTGGTTTCTTCAGACATTCCAAAAAGCAGCGGGCTCAGAGAACGGAAAAGGACTGTGAAGAGACCAATACAGATTTTCCAGCCATTCCCCTAAAAAAAAAAAAAAAAAACTCAGCTTTTAAAGGAATGGGTGTTGAGTCTGGGCCCAAGTCTTCAATTCAGCTGAAAAACCAGGGCCACATTCTCGGTCCTGATTGTGGTCCTGGTTCCAATTATATCAGTTTTGTGCTTCAGGCCTCATGCATCGGGTCTAGATCAGCACTTCTGGATTATTCTGATTCCTTCAGTGCTTTTGGGAACTGATAACAAAGGGTGTCTGTCCATTGTTAGAACAGAACGGGACAGTGGGCACTCACCTTCGGCACATTGGACTGTCCGGTGATGCTGCAATAGGAGTCGTGGGAACCGGGGTGGTAGTTGACCTCACATGCCTTGGAGGAAGCACATGCTTGTCCTCAGCCTCCAAGGTGGAATTGTGTGTGATAGGGGGAGTTGAGCTAACAGCAAAACGTGCAATCGATTCATAAATGTATTTTTAAATAAATTTTTATTATATAATAATTATCGCGCCTTGCGCACAATGATTCCGGGTGGACTCCGGACCCACCGCAACCCTGAACTGGATAAGCCGTTATAATGATTAATAATTATAATAGTCATATATATTTATTTATTATTTATATTTGACAGGACTTTATGCCATATAATGTACTTTAATTAAAAGTTTCTTATGCCATTATGAATAGATTCAGTCCCACGAAGGTGTATTTAGTGCTAGTATGATAACAAATGATCTTCTTCTTGCCTCTGATCAAGGCCACGTATCCCTGTTGGTGCTTCTTGACCTAAGCGCAGCCTTCGATACAATAGACCACAATATTCTCATAGAAAGGTTAGAAAACATGGTTGGAATCACAGGGACAGCCCTATTATGGTTTAAATCGTACTTAACGGAACGTTATCAATTCGTAAAAGTAAACAATCTAAATTCAAATTATTCTAAAGTAAGATTTGGAATTCCACAAGGCTCTATTTTAGGACCATTATTATTTACATTATACATGTTACCGCTAGGCACAGTTATAAGAAACCATGACATTAACTTTCACTGTTACGCAGACGACACACAATTGTATATTTCAGCCAAGCCCGATGACAAACACAGATTAAAGAAAATAGAGGACTGTGTAAAAGACGTGAAAGGCTGGATGTTGCGTAACTTCCTCCTCCTAAACAGCAACAAAACAGAGGTCCTGCTTTTGGGTCCAAAAGTGACAAGAAATAAATTATCAGACTTAATTTTAAATCTAGCTAACTTTCCAGTTAAACCTGGTTCAGCAGCAAAAAATCTTGGTGTCATAATTGACCCGGATTTATCATTTGATCAACACATAGGTAGTATCACTAGGACAGCTTTTTTACATCTTCGCAATATTGCTAAGATTAGAAATGCCTTATCCCTTCAGGACGCAGAAACATTAGTACATGCCTTTATTACTTCAAGGCTTGACTACTGTAACGCACTACTGTCAGGATGCACCAGCAGCAATTTAAGAAAACTTCAACTAGTTCAAAATGCTGCAGCTAGGGTCCTCACTAAAACTAGAAAATTTGAACATATCAGCCCAGTTTTATCATCACTTCATTGGCTGCCTGTTAAATTCCGCATTGACTACAAAATTTTGTTATTAACATATAAAGCTCTACATGGGCTTGCTCCTGAATATCTTCAAGATACAATTTCCTATTATGAGCCCCCACGTTCACTCAGATCACAGAATACTGGATTTTTAAATGTTCCCAGAATTCAGAAGGCCTCAGCTGGGGGAAGAGCCTTTTCTTATAAAGCCCCCCAACTCTGGAATGATCTTCCAGAAAATGTTCGGGACTCAGACACAGTCGCAATCTTCAAATGTAGGCTAAAAACTCACTTGTTTAGTTTATCATTTGGTAGCTAATGCTCCCCCATAGATAAAGGCGGCAGATCCGGGGGGTCCATGGACACAGGGAATTATAGTATACTGAGACACTGGTGCTGTCGTCCCGCCGCTTCTCGCGATCACTCAGGTTTGTTGACGGTGGAGCGGAGGGATGCCAGTGTTTCAGGATGCTCCCGTGTCTGTGTGTCCTCCTGGTTCTCTCCTTTTAGTTAATGCTGTCATAGTCAGATCTGCCGGAGTCATTAGCCACACTCTGGAAATTTTCATATTTTCTACTTTACAAACACAAAACAGTTCAAAACTAATTCCATCCCTTTACATCTTTCCGAGTAAACGACTGCCACCTGTCTGTCTGGACACTGATGGATGACTGTCGAGATCCTCCTCCACGCTTCAGACCAGCTGCCCACGCTCCAGCAACCACCAAGTGCCTTGAAGCTGTCCCTACACTGAAGTTCTCATGGACTACTAACTATCATCACCAGTAGATTGACCAGAGGAGGATGGGTCACCCCTTGTGAGCCTTGGTTCCTCCCAAGGTTTCTTCCTCAGCTGGGGGAGTTTTTCCTTGCCACTGTCGCCCCTGGCTTGCTCACTTGAGGGTTTTACATTTGTCTTTACATTTCATGTCAAATCTTGTCTTACTGGAATTCTGTGAAGCTGCTTTGTGACAACATCAGTTGTGAAAAGCGCTATATAAATAAATTTGATTTGATTTGATAGTATGAGAAACAGTCATTGGAATTCATTGAGGCATATTAGACACCGAAAAGGACCTTGATATAAGTGAGAGAGGAATCCTCTTCAATTTTATTACGTACTCACACATCCACAGCTCTTAGGGGAGGAATAAGTGCGCTCCAACAATGTACAAACATCTCTCTCTGCCTGCATTTGCTTTCTGGAGGCAGCTGCATTCCACAGGCTGATTTGCTTACAGTGAATGAGGCTTTGCAAACTTTGCATCCGTCCAATATATTGAAGGATATGGGCCTTTTGGAACAGAGGCTAACCCTTTAACTCCTTACAGTGTGTCTAAATACATTCTTAAAATAAATTGCAAGCAGAAACTTCAAGACATTATAAAGTCACTAATAAGTAATTACCTTGCCACTATTAGGAAATTAATGTGAAGTGCGCAGCCCTGAGAAACAGAAGTGTGGGAGTCTAAAAGAGAATAATCCTCACATGCCGACGCTACATGAAGAACTGACGGGTCCATGATAATAAAAGTGTCCGTGACACACTATATCTGCAAGTGAACGTTGGATTTTTTGGGAAAAAAGTAGTTGACATTGTAAAATGTTACCACGACTACATGGATGGTGTTGTATTGTAAGCAATAAAACAATTAACACAAATATAGTTGACATGGTAATTTACAACTGACCTTGTGTTAGTACACTCCCATATGCCTTACAATGTACTGCATTGTGATTGAGTCATATCTGTGCTTCTGCAATGGTTTTAGATGTGAAACTAGGCTCAAAACTCATGCACTCACTCACTCACTCACTCACTCGTATGTAGCAAGGTTGAGGATTGTCCACAAGGGGGCGATATTAGCATTAAAATAGTTTTGATGCTTTGCAATTGTGACACACTCATTAGTTTCATATTTACACAATCAATTAGTGACAAACATTTCATTGACAATCAAAATATGATCCTAAATTAAACGTTATATAATTTATTACTTATTATTTAATTACTAAAGCAAACTGCATTTAAGCAACATGTAGAAAATTGAGTGATGGAATCTGGCAGTATTTTTGAATAATGACAAATTTCCTCCTGAGGACATCATTCATAGACAAGCCAAATCTGCCACAGTGTCCTACACAGACACACACACACACACACATACACATACACACACACACAGACACACACACACACTCACACAAATACACAGACACACTCCCTGAGACCGCAGCATGTCTGCGGAGAGCAAGAATGACATGACTCATCCTGCGATGATTTACGAGCACAACATGATCACTTGCTCTTGTAAACACACATCTATTGCCTCTGGGATATCTGCCGTGGTTTCTTTTATTCTAATCTCCACATACACACACACACACACACGCACGCACACACATGCATACACACAAACTCTGTAGACACAGGCACTCCAATGGCCTGCTATGTATAATTATATTTAAATGACCAATTATTTAAAAGAAATTCCTATATTTACATGAAGTTTTCCTACCTCTCAAACAACTGTGAGGAACACTACATGTCCAGATGTTTGTAGGTGCCACTTTTAAGGAGTGTATTCTGCTACTAAGCCACCCCCACTGTGGACACTGTTTGCAGCAAAACTACACACTAAAAATGAGAAGCTGCACATGAGTCTAAGGTCAACCTATGAAGTCTGGGCAACAGGGATATGAAGTTGCAGCAGAGGAGTGGAAATGTGTTCTCTGGAGTGGTAAGCTCCATCCTTACATTTGGGACAGGGTGAAGTGGTGAAGACTTATGACGAAAACTCATTTTCATGGCGCAACAGGTAGCGTGGCAGTCACACAGCTTGAGGGACCTGGAGGTTGTGGGTTCGAGCCCTGCTCTGGGTGACCGTGTGTTCTCCCTGTGTCTGCGTGGGTTTCCTCCGGGTGCTCCGGTTTCCTCCCACAGTCCAAAAACACACATTGTTAGGTGGCTTGGCGACTCAAAAGTGTCTCTAGTTGTGAGTGTGTAAGTGAATGTGTGAGTGTGTGTCGCCCTACGAAGGATGGGTGCCTCCTGCAGGGTGTGTTCCCATCTTGTGCTCAGTTTTTGTTCCAGATGCATGAGCTTATCCCAGCACTGATGCTATTATCCAAAATCTTTGAAATGATCTTTAGGAAATTTGAAATGAGGAAGTCCAGTGATGAGTGGACAGAGCTGAAGATGATTCAACAATAAATGAGGAAGCTGGACACTATCAAAAGTAATCTGTTGTAAAAGGTTTATATGAAATATTTCACATTCGAAAGCTGTTGAATTCTCCTTAAAGCAAAGAACCTGACAAAAAATAACCACAAGTCTTTATTTATGCTTTATTTGTTAATGAATTCCTACCAAATACATGAGAAAAGACAATTATACAGAGAGCACTTTAATGCACAATTATATTTTATTTGCTGAATGTAACACAATTGTTTACAAATCTATGTTAACCTCAAAAGAGAAGTAGAAACTGGGTTTTCACCTTTCACCAGTGGCAGCACAGAGAGTAACACCAATATCCTCCACAGGGGGGACTAGGGTTTAGTTCCCCGCTCAGACAGTACCACCCCACCCAACACATCCATATTGGACCCAAATAGGGGGTGCTCTAGTATGTTTTGCCCACAGGTAAAGTGTTGGTCCCATATATTGGTACCCCCCAGGGTCACCATGAGGGGCAGCCCCCACAGACAGCTTATGGTTTGCTGGTTGAGACCACATTAGCCCTTGGCAAGACTCCTAACTCTGCATTAGCCTGCACCTGTCACATGATTTGCACTGTACGTGCCTCAAGATAAGAGTGTGTGCTATAAACCATGAACATAATCAAATTTAAACTTATTTTCACTTAGAAAATGACCAAAACATGTGATTTGACCATGGATGCCCACACCTGCATGTTGCATGTTCAATTAACAAGAGTAATGTGTGTGTGTGTGTGTGTGTGTGTGTGTGTGTGTGTGTGTGTGTGTGTGTGTAAAGCCTGGAAGTCCCCTACAGTGTCACTTCTGCACCATACACACAGCTGCAGTGTCCGGACCACCGAGTTTTGCAACCTTGAGCCAAGTGTAAGTTAAGTAACTGATCGCCCACTCATTCTATAGCACACTTCTCCTTTTTCTGACTGCAGCTATTCGCAGTGCTTGTCTCTCGGAGCCTGGAGCCGTCACAATGGAGAACTGCCTGCAGCTATCTACGGCATGTCTGGACTCTGCTGTATGTTTAGTAACTTCCCAAACTTCCCTTCCGACTATTCCTCATCCGGAGGGGTGTATTATCCGAAGTAATTTTTGTGTGTTCAGAGGTGCTCAACGCGAATCTGAACACACGCAAACACACACACACACACACACACACACACACACACACACACACACACACACGCACACACACAGACAATATGAGACCCTGGTCAGTGCGGATGAGAGTGGTGTTACCACATAAATAAGAGTAAGTATAAATGTATAATTCATAACGTTTTGGCCGCCATTTTGGCCGCCTAGCTTAAAAGCTAAGCAAGGTTTGACCTGATGAATTATTAAGCTTGTTTTTAAAAGCTACAGCCCAAGGCTTAATGACTACTACATCGTAATTGCTCGCTCTAGCTCTGAGCAAGACTTAGGGTCAGTGTGGCCATTAACATTGGCTTAGAGGTCATCAAGAAAACAGTGTAACACCTTACAGCTGCTGTCATTAGCAAACGGCTTTAACAACAGCCAGAGTCTAATAATGAGTTTGTCCACCCTTTAGTGCACTAGCATGCTTCGGCTCCTCTGGGAAGGCTTTAGAGTAGATGTTGGAACATGTTGCACTAAGGATTTGATGGCATCCAGCCACAAATACCCTCCTCCACAAGTTGCACGGTGCAGTTTCTGCCGTGCTTAGCTTGGAGTAGCAACTACAGAGGCCTTTGTTGTTTGTATATGTCGTTATTTGGTGTATCTCTAATCACATAACAGATGTAGACTGATTAGCCTCATAGCTCCAGTGCTAAACCATAGCTCCAACTTCAGACCCTACAAATGTCATGTGGGATCAAATGCATTTGGGGTAACGGGAACTCCGGGCACATTTGAATTCCCGCCAAACTATCGCTTTAACCACAGGAATCTGTATTTGTTCGTCATTGTTTCAGATCTGGTAACAGTAAAAAGGATTTTGCGAGGGAACTCTTTGGAATATGACTGTCACATCAAGGTCTACTGCCTTGATTTAAACCCCAGCATATAACTGCCAAGTCCGTTTTTTATGACCGCTCTCTCTGAGCCTGGCCGAGATACATTAAAGTGCCTTTAACACACTTCAGAGTGGTCAGGGGGCTGGTTACACACTGTAGAAGGATGTCAATCACAGTTTTGAGCTCTGGAGTAAGGCCTATGACATTCCAAAACCACACATTACATCAATGATGTCTTTTCCTTGAAGTATAATTAGCATAATGGTCCTAAAATAATAACAAAGAAGCATAACTATTGATCAGAGAAGCCTATAAACTTCAGTCCTATAAGTTGGGTGTGTTCTCGGCTTCCCCTGGAACCTGCTAATTCCAATCACTCAGTCCTGAGCTGCATGAACTGAAGCTGGGGATGTAGCCACATGTCTCTCCTCACTCGGCTGGGCTCTGATTACCTGTCAGCTCGGTCTGAATGATAAACACCTGACAGGATGCGCTGGCAGGTAGAAGGAGCTGGTGGGAGCTTACGTTATGACGCCAGGTCTTCAGGTTAGGGTTAGGATTTACAGTCATTTTTGCAGTTAGCATTTATTCTGTGTGAATATGTCATGCTTTATTGGTCAAAAACAATGTCCCAATGTGTATTGCATGCTTATAATGCATGGGAAAATCCTGCAATATTGCTCATAAATATTTTAATTACATGCATAACACTAAGTACAGGGGAATGTGGTGTTATAATGCCAGGTATCATAAGATTGAAGATTGAAAAAAACCTAAACACTTCTAAAAAGAGGGTTCTTCTAGGGTTCTTTAGTAAATAGAAGTGTTCTATATAGAACTATAGAATTGCCTTCATTATGAAATGGTTCTTTCCCTGATTAAATTGTTCTTTAGACTGATGAAAAAGTGTTAATGTGGTTCTAGGTAGCACCTTTGAGCTTTAAATGGGTTTATTCTTGCAACAGAAAAACACTTTTTAGTGCTATATACAACCATATACACCATATTCTCCATGAATCTGAAGACCCATTTTGCCATGCAGCTGGTTCTTTACAGAACTTTTTAAGTAGAATAATCCAATTTATTGAAAAGAAAAGAAAAAAAAAAAAACCTGAAAAATCATACTTTTTAAGGGTGCATGTAAACACATTCATTCATTCATTCATTCATTATCTGTAAGCGCTTATCCAGTTCAGGGTCGCGGTGGGTCCAGAGTCTACCTGGAATCATTGGGCGCAAGGCGGGAATACACCCTGGAGGGGGCGCCAATCCTTCACAGGGCAATCCTTCACACACCACACTCCTCACAGACAGTCACCCGGAGCGGGAATCAAACCCACAACCTTCAGGTCCCTGAAGCTGTGTGACTGCAACACTACCTGCTGCGCCACCATGCCGCTCATGTAAACACATTATAACATATGTTATATGACAATTATGTCACATGCTCATATCTTATGCATGTAATTGTAATTACCTATGGCTCATGCCATGAATTATATCGTATCAGAGATGCCATATAACTTCTCAGAAATGAAAACAGGAATCACAGTGTTATCACTTCCTTACATTCTTAGCATCTCTAGCATGTTTAGACAAACCTGAAGAAAGCTTAAATCTCTGGAGGCTGTTTAGTGATTTAGGGCACGTTTTCCAGACACCCATTAATCCCCATCTTAGACTTTATTATATCATCAATAGAAAGTATGCTATGGTCCTATTCTCCTATAGTTAATCTTACGCCTGCAAAAGTAGTTGTTAGTCATTTGAACGCTCTGAAATTTGGCTTGAGCTATTCACTTCACTGTGGCTTGAGGTGATTCAGAGTCAATGCAGAACAAACCTGCAGCACACCACCAATGGAGCAAGTTTAGACATGAGCCCCTCCTCTACTCCACTCCATTACGTACCCATGCTGAGCTCCAGGAGACCATGGCTCCGGCATTTCAGGCATATTTCCACAACAGCTGGAACAATAGGGAGCTTGGCACAATCAAAAACACAAGCCCCACCCTCTGCGTGTATCTGCGGGCACAGGCACCAAGGTAGGAGTTTAAAAGGTAGTGCTAAATATAGCCCGCATGCAATCTATCTTAATGTTTCAACACACAATAAAAGTTTTGTTAAGTTTGAAACTGGAGTATTGCCGTTGCTGCTGATTTATTTTTGCTTAAAATTTATTCTAGAGAGTGCAGTTCAACGGCTCCACAGCCATTCTGCCACTTTGTAGTGGTGTCAAGAACACAGTACATGCTTTTCAGTGCACTCAAACAATCCCATAATGCACTACAATTAGCAGTGCACAACTGATGTACCCTGATGAATAGGGGATACTCATAATACACTGTGCTTTTTGGTAAAAACCTCCGTGGGGTTGCCTCCAAAGTCATTTACTACCCTCATAAATTCAACTCCCTATATTTGTGCACTATATAGTGAGTAATTTAGGGAATAACATGGATGGAGCCACTTCAAACACAGCTCCGGTTTATGCTGCTCAATATCTGTGGGGTGTATGCAGACTGTATGTGTCACATGCAACCTCTGGACAAGCTGGAAATTAACCACACATAATTAGCCCCACCAGGCTTCTTCTCACCAAGGATACATTCACTCCTGGACTCCTACACTCCACATAACAGAGCCCTGACTGAGCCACAACTGAGCTGCAGATGAGCAGATAAAAGGTCGAATGTGAGGATATTCCTCCCTCTCCTCCTTCCTGGCCTTTCTCAATGCTTTCCTCTTTTCTCAGTGTCACTGGCGGAATCCCCGAGCTGTTTCCTGATGCCGGGGCCTGTTGCTGGGGAACTGTGGCTGAGGTCCAGTTCTGGGGTGTTTCTGAAGTCCAGAGCGGGATAGGAGGAGCTTTAACCTTCCTCCTGTGTTTGCTTTCTGTTACCATCTCTTATGTTAATGGGTCGGTTTTGACCCGTGTCTTAAATCAGCCATAAGATAAGCCCTAAAAACTATTATTTTTTTCCTTCCCTCTTGTTTACCTTGTTATTCTTCCTTATCCATGAAATGATTTGTTTTAATTGTTCATTGTTGCAGACTGTAAACTGGAGATGTACACTCTACAAAACTCTAACTCTAAACTGACTGGGCCTTACATGTCTGTCTTTCCTTGTTTTGTGAAACAGACAAAGATAGAAGCCCCTAACTGAAGCTCGAGTGGTTGTAGGTGGAGACAGCTGTAGGCTGTTGGTGTACAGTGTGTTGATGAGTCCAGATTTGGCACTTGTTTTTTTTTAGTTTTCTGATTTAAAATTATACCTGGGTCGAAATTGACCCTAACAACAGAAAAGCCACAATATTAACAAGAGCACTTTATAATTTAGTAAAAAAAAATTATCAGGGTGACACGGTGGTGCAGCAGGTAGTGTTGCAGTCACACAGCTCCAGGGGCCTGGAGGTTGTGGGTTCTATTCCCGCTCCGGGTGACTGTCTGTGAGGAGTGTGGTGTGTTCTCCCTGTGTCTGCGTGGGTTTCCTCCGGGTGACTGTCTGTGAGGAGTGTGGTGTGTTCTCTCTGTGTCTGCATGGGTTTGCTCCGGGTGACTGTCTGTGAGGAGTGTGGTGTGTTCTCTCTGTGTCTATGTGGGTTTCCTCAGGGTGACTGTCTGTGAGGAGTGTGGTGTGTTCTCTCTCTGTGTCTGCATGGGTTTGCTCCGGGTCACTGTCTGTGAGGAGTGTGGTGTGTTCTCTCTGTGTCTATGTGGGTTTCCTCCGGGTGACTGTCTGTGAGGAGTGTGGTGTGTTCTCTCTCTGTGTCTGCATGGGTTTGCTCCGGGTGACTGTCTGTGAGGAGTGTGGTGTGTTCTCCCTGTGTCTGCGTGGGTTTGTTCCGGGTGACTGTCTGTGAGGAGTGTGGTGTGTTCTCCCTGTGTCTGTGTTGATTTCCTCCGGGTGACTGTCTGTGAGGAGTGTGGTGTGTTCTCCCTGTGTCTGCGTGGGTTTCCTCCGGGTGACTGTCTGTGAGGAGTGTGGTGTGTTCTCCCTGTGTCTGCGTGGGTTTCCTCCGGGTGACTGTCTGTGAGGAGTGTTGTGTGTTCTCCCTGTGTCTGCGTGGGTTTCCTCCGGGTGACTGTCTGTGAGGAGTGTGGTGTGTTCTCCCTGTGTCTGCGTGGGTTTCCTCCGGGTGACTGTCTGTGAGGAGTGTGGTGTGTTCTCTCTGTGTCTGTGTTTACTGAACCATTCTGTGTTTTCTGAAAGTCTTGGGTTTATACAAAAGTGGGGCATCTCATGCTTCAACAGGAAGGAAGACGAATGTCCCCAGGAATCTATTTATTTTTCCCATAAAACCAAATATATTTACTCTTCATTTCCATTGGCTATTGATTGACTATAGATGATGTCCAGGGTTGAGTAAAAAGAAATGAAATATTGGATATATTCTGAATAAATCGTAATCTAATGCCAGGAAATGAAAGGGTATTCAATTCAGTTCAGTGAGTTCCAGTTGCTAAAATTTCTAATGATTTGTACTTGGTCTCAAAATGGCTATTCACAATGCTGTTTTTAATTAATGCTATTTTGTGGGAACCTGAGAGCCACTGGTTCTGAACCAGCCACAGACCAAATCACTGTAATCTGCTCCATCTATCTGCTTTTATAGTTTTGGAGCCGGCCACAATGTCCCCACTCTCACGTCCCTCTCGCTCTCTCTAGTGAACTGACCATGGAGCGTCAACAATCAGTTTGATTGGCTCAGCTGAGAAACTGTTACCATATTATGTGGATCATCTGTGCCTGTTGTCTGTCGTCATGTCTGTGTGGAATAAAATAAGCTTAAAGAATGTTATTTATTCTCATTAATTTATGAAAAAATGGTCAAAAACTGCAGTCAAATTTGGTCAAATCCAGGCATCATCAAATGTCAGACTTGCTCAGACAAGTAAAGACCTGGATTGAATCAATTCAACAAAATAAACCATCATTAAACCCTCAGTCAGTCGATGTGTGGAATTAGTGCAGAGTACGTTCTAATCAGAGTAGTTTCAGTTATGGCTTTGTTCCCCAAAATCTGGCCCTGATGCTCCAGAGCCCTATTAAAAAGTACAGAGCAGTGATTCACGCCATATTTATAGCCGTCCAGTGGCTTGATTCACGTCCGTCCGGTTGTGATATGGACAGAGGAAGTGGCAGATGAGGAAGATACAGCCTGTCCACAATGATTAATCATTTTCCAGTTTGTGACAAAGGTGGTCTTGTAAGCCACAGCACAGTGCACAGTGTCTTTCACTTGAAAGTATCTTTTGTTCACCAGCTGCTACCTGGTGCTATAAACACACCCAGAGGCCTGTGGAGGTCAGGCTACTTTCAGTGTATTTTCAGAGTTTTTTTTTTTTTTATATCAATGGAAAAGTGAGCTGGCTATCACACTGGACATGACTGACCACATGTGAATAATAAATCTGACGATGAGCCCAACTGCTCAACTCTTTCCCTTGTGTGATATGGAGATTATGTGCAATCTGAGGTCAAGCAGACACACACACACGCCTTCTATTTATGTAAGCACAAATATATAAATATAATACAGCACTGTGCAAAAGACACAGGCCACCATTCATTTATCTGCTCTCTAAACAACAATCTCACCAACACTATTAGGGTTGAATTAACACATTCATTCATTCCTCATCTGTAACCCTTATCCAGTTCAGGGTCGCGGTGGGTCCAGAGCCTACCTGGAATCATGGGGTGCAAGGCGGGAATACACCCTGGAGGGGGTGCCAGTCCTTCACAGGGCAACACACACACACACACACACACACACACACACACACACCTACGGACACTTTTGAGTCGCCAATCCACCTACCAACGTGAGTTTTTGGACTGTGGGAGGAAACCGGAGCACCCGGAGGACACAGGGAGAACACACCACACTCCTCACAGACAGTCACCCGGAGGAAACCCACACAGACACAGGGAGAACACACCACACTCCTCACAGACAGTCACCCGGAGGAAACCCACGCAGACACAGGGAGAGCACACCACACTCCTCACAGACAGTCACCCGGAGGAAACCCACGCAGACACAGGGAGAACACACCACACTCCTCACAGACAGTCACCCGGAGCGGTCCCTGGAGCTGTGTGACTGTGACACCTACCTGCTGCGCCCTGAATTAACACTCATCCACTCTCTCAGTCTTAACTGAACACTAACAGTATTGATTTAACATTGGTTTATTTGTTGTGAAGTCAATAGCTATTACGTGCTTAAAGTTATGTTGTCTCCATTCTCCTGCTGTGAGAAGACAACTCAGCACTGTGGGTCTGAAAGGACATGAAGCTGTTAAGAACACTTCCTCTGAAAAAGAAATAGATATTAAAAAAACAAAGTTGACAAAGTTCGTCGGCAGAAACTGAGAGCAGGTGTTTTAAAAAAGGCTTGAAAGTGTGAAATGAAAGGATTGACATCATTGGTTAAGTGAGAGCATGGTCAGCAGAGAGCCATAAGGGAAATTCAAGACTGTGCACACACACACACACACACACAGTCTGTGTGTGTGTGTGTGTGTGTGTGAGAGAGAGAGAGAGAGAGAGAGAGAGAGAGAGAGAGAGAGAGAGAGAGAGAGAGAGAAAGAGAGATCAGAGTATAAAAGCTGAGCAGGTTGTACAGAGCGCAGGCAGGTAGGTGTTTTCTCTCTTGCAGAGAGCTCCTCTTTGATTGGACAGGGTGGGTATATGGACAAGGTTAGAGAACGTTAGAGCTTGGGTCTAAGACAAACAACAGTCCTCTGAGGTTCTGTGTCTTTTTTATAAGGTAATGTGCCAAATATAAAACTCTGAATCCAATTATTTTAAGCCTGAATAAGCATTTAACTTCCAAAACATCATAAAGAATTGTCCTCAGGTGAGTTTGTGAGAGACTAGGAGAGTGTGTGCAACTGTCCAGAGGTGTGTGTGTGTGTGTGTGTGTGTGTGTGTGTTGGGGGCAGGTAAATGCCCACAGGTATGAGTTACAATTGTATTGAATACAAAAAATGTATTGAATTTTTGGCCTTCAGTCCAGCTCCTGAAGACCTCATCAATGTCCAGTCTTCCCACACCAATGTCCCTATCTACTTAGATACTGTTGGCGTTTGGGCCTCTCTCCACAGAGCTGCTGAGGTTTCAGTGCCCCTAACAGAGAGTTATCCCTGAACCAAAAATACCCAGACAGCAGCTCTGTGGTCAGAAAATGCCCAGTGATGATAGGAGTCAGTCTCTAACTGTGTGTCAGTAAAATGAGTGCTCCTAAAGTGGCCCACGTGTGCGCACATTTAACGTGCAGCAAAAACGGAGGTAAGATTCTGTGAAACTTTCTGATCAGTGGCCGCCCGCATTCATTTCTACCTGGAGTATCTTTCTTCTTTCAGGATATTTTCAAAGCATTTGTGCACTGCTGACAATCTTTCAAACTGATGAAGGACTCTGGGGTCTGCGGTTTTGTCGAGACATACGGGAACAGCCTTTAAAGAGCTGTAAAAGTGGCTGATTGTGGAATGTGTGATTCAGGAGTGGCCAAAGCACATGTTAGGGAGAGATGTTGGGAAAGTCTGCATGTTTTCATGGTGCGTTAACTGAGCGGGGTTGGCAGAGGGAGCCACAGTTACTCAGCACCTCCACGCGGCTACTACCGCTGCCTACGTAAGCCTGAGGGGGTGTTCTGGGAATCCTCCTGGATCATCATCCTGGAAAACGGGGGCTCTGGAACCCCCATTACGGACAGACACGCCGACATTTAACATGTCTGGAAACAGTAAATTGTGATTTGACAGAAGTCCAAATTCTTCCGTGTAAGCTGCTGCTAAAAATACAAGGGATTCCCAAATGCAGTTTGACAGTTTCTCCTCAATCCTGGACGTAGAGCCCATCTGACCTATGTCCAGATGTTTGTGGGCACCCTTATAATAAATGAACTCTATGTTGGAAACTATGTCCACTGCAGTCACACAGCTTCCATAATCTATAAGAAAAGCATGAGTCAAATTAGAATACTTCTACCTGGGTGAGCCACGTGGTCACCATACCACATGCACAGGCTAGGGACGGTATCCAGCCTACACCCAGTGGGACCATCCAGAACCTTAAGGACATACCGGATGGTTGAACATGTCATACAGATCTAATCAACCAACCTACACACCTGATTACCATCAAAAACTCACAGAAATAACCTTCCTGAAAGTTTGGAAGGTCTAATTTCAGAGGATATAAAACAGTGTTTGGACATAAAGAGGGCCACATGACCTTGGGCAGCTTGAATATACACTTGAGAAGCATGAGTCATCCCAATGAAAGTTTGCCACTTTTGTCTCCCTCTTCAGGACAAGAGAGACTATCCTGGTGTGTTCTAATTTTCCTGATATCCCTCCATCTCAGTCTGGTTCAAAGCAACTGCATGCGTGGGGTGGAGAGTTCACTCTGGGCTTCCCTTAAGCTGAAACCAAGCTGAGATGGATAAAGTTACCCTGTGTTTCCAGCTCTAAACTACCTCCAGGCTGCCTTACAGTGAGTGGAATAGCACTGACCTGAATGAGAAACAGTTCTAGGCCTATATGTTAGCGATAGATTTGGAAAAGTTTTAACACTGTGATATATCCTATTAGTGTATTCTTATTTCACAGGGAAATGAACGGAATTGATGAAGGACCATTTTTACAATTTAGTTTGGAAGAAAACAAGGTAACAATGTGCCCACAATGAACATTAGCTAGCTATGAGTACATAGCTAGCTAATAATATGCTAAAGTAAGTAGATAACTACTAAGTAGATAGTCAGCTAATGTAAAGCTAACTATGCCAACACTTAATAGGTTGGATGCTAGTTAACACAAGAATTACATGTGATTGCTAAGTGGTAGGCGAGCAACATTGTAGCAAGTTAACATAGCCAGCTAGCTAATAATACACATACTTAAAACTAACCCATTTGAAATTATGTTTTCTGATTTTATTTAGCAATTTTGCTAACATCTATTGGAATATTCATTCAATAATTAAACCATTCATTAATTTTCTATAATCCCTTATTCAGTTCAGGGTTGCGGTGGGTCTGGAGGCGGGAACACACCCTGAAGGGGGCGCTTGTCTATTACAGGGCAACACACACTCACACTTATGGAAAATTTGGGGAGTCAGTCCACCTACCAACGTTTGTTTTTGGACTGTGGGAGGAAACACCCAGAAGAAACCCATGCAGACACAGGGAGAACTCATCAAACTCCTAGTTGGCTTATGGGAATGTTTTTCCTATAATTCCTCAGTATGAACTGAAAGTTCATGACATGGATTTACAGTAAATTAGACTTAAAATAGCCATTTGCAAGCTTTCTCAATTCTGGAACAATAGCTCTGGATTCAGCCACTCACAGAAAACTTTTCATGGCTGGTTTAGTGTTTAAAGTAATCAGAATATAACCAACACTGAAGATTATTTTACTTTTAACCTGGACTATGGTGGTTATAACAGGCACAATGATAAATCCTTGGTATGCCCTAAAAACTGGTGATCTGAAACCTCAAGTCTAGAATTTCTCTGACTCTTTGGGTTGGGGGGTCCCGTCTAGACTCTTCCCTCACTTCCCAGAAACCACCATGCCTGTGAGACACCATCATTTTTCTGTCGTTGAATCCAGCGGCTGCTGGCTGCTAACTTCGCGACTCTGGAAGGGATAAGACGGTGGAAAAGGGGCGTCCCAAAGCCACTGGGCCTCGTCATACAGACTGGCTGCGAATCAGGGACGTCTCGTTTCTGGGGGCAGACTGGCACGGCCATCCAGACAGTTATGAAACGCTCTTTGGAGATCGCCTTATTACAGCACTCTAGCGCACTCGCCAGGTCCTGGCTGTTGTTTGTGAGCTGGAGCGAGAGAGGGAATTCCTCCCACAGGGAAAGCCTGCTCCTGCTTTTGCTTAAACTCACAGCCTAGAGTCTACATTTTAAAGGGCCTGTTGTCATGGAAAACACAATCTGGGTTCCACAGTCCTTACAGTCCAAATATGGGAACTGTCTGTCTGCAATTTGTCATGGTTGTGATGTCACAAACGTTTACATGTTTATATATGACCTTGCATTCTGTTAAACTCCACCCAATTTTTGCGGAAACGTATGCAGCAGTAACCAAACCAGATGCCAAAAAAGATCTGCTTCCTCACAGCCAGGAACAGCACAACATTTGACAGTTTCTCACATTTTTCACATTTTGCCCCTCCCAGAACATTCATTCATTCATTATCTGTAACCCTTATCCAGTTCAGGGTCACGGTGGGTCCAGAGACTACCTGGAATCATTTGGCGCAAGGCAGGAATACAACCTGGAGGGGGCGCCAGTCCTTCACAGGGCAACACAGACACACACATTCACACCTACGGACAATTTCGAGTCGCCAATCCACCTACCAACGTGTTTTTGGACTGTGGGAGGAAACTGGAGCACCCGGAGGAAACCCACGCGGACACAGGGAGAACACACCACACTCCTCACAGACAGTCACCCAGAGGAAACCCAAGCAGACACAGGGAGAACACACCACACTCCTCACAGACAGTCACCCGAAGCGGGAATCGAACCAACAACCTCCAGGCCCCTGGAGCTGTGTGACTGCGACACTATCTGCTGCGCCACCGTGCAGCCCAAGATTTGTTATCTTCGACAAATATTCCGAAGTTCTCTCACCATTCTGTATCTGACAATCCATTACGTGACTTCCCAACTGCAGGCAAAAGCATTGATCAGATTACTCACCAAATCCGATTTTGTGCAGTTGTCTAATTATTAAGTGCATGTAAACACTCTCATTGTATTGTACTAGGTCCCCACACTGTACACACTCACAAACAACATCCCTAGCGGCCCTGAACTCACCCACAAAAGACAGACGTTGGACGACATGACTGCATTGTCACTGTCTTCTGTGACGGTAGGGTGACGCTGCATTTGCCATTTTAGGAGAAACTGCTTTACGCCTCCTGAGCCATCAATGAGCAACTTGGACCTGTCCACGAGGGTTGTCCAGCTTGTTTCTTCTTTTCCAGATGATCGTGCCGTCATTTGGCTCTGGCTGCCATCCGCCGTAAAGTGATAGTCTTGTGTCTGGCATATAAAGCACATCTTACAGCTTTATCAGGGTGCCTTCATCCCTCTGATCTGTACTCCTCGCATCCCTCCACACACAAGGCCATTGTTATCGGGACAGAGAAGTCCTGAGTATCGCAGCTGGATGCTTTGGGTTATCTGAAACAGACCCGCTTTAAATATTCAACAGATGTTTCTAAAGAGTTTGAAGAGTTTGAACACAAGTCTCAGACTTTAGATGGAGCCCCATCACTCCAGAGATCATAGATCTACTGTTCCAAGGACCAGTGCTGGGATTTGTACGTTTAGCATTGAGCATGGTGACCTTAGGCTTACGTCCAGTCGCGTCAGAGTGTTCCAGCTCATTTCACGCTGGTTGAAAAGTGTCCTCAATAGTTGCATCTTACTACACTGTCAGAGGAACTCTCACTGTGGTGGTACCCTCAATAGTACAATAATCTGTACCTTTAATTAGGGAATGTAATGGGAAACTGTTCTATTATAATTGTAACTTTTAAAATGGTTTTGTTTTATAATTAAATCTTACACATATTCACCTCTGCTTCTGGAGAAGAGAATGTAATGTATTTTTAGGGAACACAACTGAACTGTTGAGCCTTTAAAAGCACATTTACACGTGTACTGTGTGTAGTGATCAGTGATGTTTATTGTATGTCAATGACCCTTTGTTTCTGATTGGCTGTTTGCTGTTCTGGGAGTGGCGCAGCAGGTAGTGTCGCAGTCACACAGCTCCAGGGACCTCCCTGTGTCTGCGTGGGTTTCCTCCGGGTGACTGTGTGTGAGGAGTGTGGTGTGTTCTCCCTGTGTCTGCGTGGGTTTCCTCCGGGTGACTGTCTGTGAGGAGTGTGGTGTGTTCTCCCTGTGTCTGCGTGGGTTTCCTCCGGGTGACTGTCTGTGAGGAGTGTGGTGTGTTCTCCCTGTGTCTGCGTGGGTTTCCTCCGGGTGACTGTCTGTGAGGAGTGTGGTGTGTTCTCTCTGTGTCTGTGTGGGTTTCCTCCGGGTGACTGTCTGTGAGGAGTGTGGTGTGTTCTCCCTGTGTCTGCGCGGGTTTCCTCCGGGTGACTGTCTGTGAGGAGTGTGGTGTGTTCTCCCCGTGTCTGTGTGGGTTTCCTCCGGGTGACTGTCTGTGAGGAGTGTGGTGTGTTCTCCCTGTGTCTGCGTGGGTTTCCTCCGGGTGACTGTCTGTGAGGAGTGTGGTGTGTTCTCCCTGTGTCTGCGTGGGTTTCCTCCGGGTGACTGTCTGTGAGGAGTGTGGTGTGTTCTCTCTGTGTCTGCGTGGGCTTCCTCCGGGTGCTCCGGTTTCCTCCCACAGTCCAAAAACACACGTTGGTAGTTGGATTGGCGACTCAAAAGTGTCCGTAGGTGTGAGTGAATGTGTGTGTGTGTCTGTGTTGCCCTGTGATGGACTGGCGCCCCCTCCAAGTAGGCTCTGGACCCACCGCGACCCTGAATTGAATAAGATAATGAATGAATGAATGAACTCTACACCGTGTTGGGTTACGTTTACGTACGTGTGCAGACCGAGAAACTCAAAAGAAATTAGATTACTGAGTTAAAATCCAGCTCTCTTGGACGTCGTTTACATGACCATTTGTATAATCAGATGGTCCCCAAAAAGCCGGTTTAAAACAGATTATTAAGTACATGGGACGACACTTATTTTCAGGTACCAATATTAAAGTAGAGAACATCTCAATGCAAACTCTCAGTGCTGCTTGCCCCCGTCACCAAATTGTGGCTACAAAGGTGCCAAAAACTGACTGGCCACCTGTTGCTATGAACTGCGGTTAGGGGTCCTGACCAACGATTTAGTATGGTTTACTTGCCTAAGCAGGGAACTGATCACTAGTTTCCCAGGTTGATTTCGAGTTTGCCTTTTGCTTGCCGTGGAGTCTGTCATCCTGGCAACCCGGGGAAGTGGGTATGTGGAAAGTGAGTAGCCATGGCCTTGTGGCAGCTAAATGGAACAAAGCCAGAATCGCAGCAGTTCTACCAGAGAGGAGTCTGATATGTTTCACTGCAGCTCTGGGAAGGAACACAGGAGGCAGGGTGACTGGGGGGCGACCACAGCGTCCATATGCCTGCCATATGATCACAGCAAGGGGGCAGTGGATCCAGAGAGCCTAGGTGGGAACAGAACCTTTATTTGTTCATAGTGACGCATGCATTAGAGGAGAGTGCACCAAAGTAGAGCAGAGACCATTTCAGGACACGGAAATCCATGGCAGAGGTTTCTATACGGCAGACTGGGGTTTGATTCCCAGCTCATTCAGGAGCACCAGTCTACACCAAGATTCCTTACCTGCACTAACACCAAAAGTGGAGTAAGATTTTATGAGCTGGTTACTGAAAGTCTAACTGGGGTTGCTTTGAAACTGCAACCAACATCTAAGACTGAACTTTGGAGGGGTGGAAGAAGGTTCCAGCAGGTGTCTTTTACAAACGGAAACAGCAAAGGAAAACGTTAATGTGTATATGCTGCCATCTAGTGGTCATTCCCCATACAATACCATTCCAGTACTCTTCATGGTGCTATTTGGGCAGTTATGTTTGGTGTTGAGATGGTCTTGCTGCCACAACTCCAGGGTCTTTGGTGTGTGTGAGTGACTGGGTAAGTGTGTGTGGTGATCTGGGACTGACTGGCATTGTGTCCAGGGCGTGTTCCTGCCTCATAAACGTCATTAAGAAAAAGGAGCAATGTGTTTTTATATTCTGTGTTTTCAATTACACAGATAAACATATATTTTACGTCTTTTTCATCTTTTACAATTGGTTCAGGTTTAAAACGTGGCGGGAACGCAGTGGTTTGTAAAGACAGGCCTTCACGAATGCGTACCCTGATGCCCTTTCTCCATCCCACATTTCCTCCCTGTTTATAAGCTATGTGTGTGTCCAGTGGGGATAATTCTGCTCTCCATTTCTCTCTCTCTCTCTCTCTCTCTCTCTCTGTGTGTGTGTGTGTGTGTGTTTGTGCTTGGTTTCAGTTTGTATATGATCTTGTCTGTATATCTGTATATCTCTGTTGTTTACATGTGTAATCTGTCCGGATGACCCCAAAATAGTTTAAAATTAATGTTTATAAACAGTTTTGTCTGGTCAGGACTTATGAGAACACACACACACACACACACACTGGATCTCACTGGATTATTATGATTCTGTCCCTGAATGTGTGTGTGTGTGTGTGTATGTATACTTGGAAAACTTGAGTACACTTTCTGTATAAGTCTGTGTGTATTTATCTCTTTGTTGGGACTGAATGCACATCTTTTAGTTCTTAGGAGATAAATATTTGTGTCGACTAGAAATAGCATGTAGCTCCAGGCACTGAGCTGTGGAACAGTGGAACATTGGAACAGTGTTCTTTGGAGTGATGAAGCACCATGCAATACACATTGGATGAATTGGAGTGGTGTGTATTATCCAGAACCAATCATCGAACATCAGTGCCTGACCTCACTGACCCTCTGATGGCAGGATGCCCTCAAGTCCTCACAGCAATGTTCCAGAATCTAGTGTAATGCCTATTGTGAAGTCACCACAGCAGGAGAGGACAAACTCTTTAATAATGGGCTTGATGTGGTGAAGAAGTGTTGGTCAAAGGACTGGACAGTGTGTATACGGTATATAACGGAGAGTAGTGGAATCTAATGGAGTGTACTGGAGAGCAAGGATGAGAAGGAGACTGGAGCTGAGTGATGACTCCAGCAGGGCCCACACTGCTCCTCCTGAAGCAACACTAACTGGTAATGAGTGGACGCGTCCATCACGGTCCTGTCCTCTTCATGACTAATAAACATGCAGCCCGCAGGGGGCTATTAATAGAGCAGAAATGAGGGCGTTCAGACTCGGCCTGTCTTTATCCTCCCCTCCCTCTGAGCCTCACTGTCACTCACACACATGCACACACACACACACACACACACACACACTTGCTCACACATACACTCATGTTTGTTTCCGTATAGTGCGGGCACTGTATTGACTTGATTGACTTTCATTAATGTTGTGGAACTTTAGTCTTAACCATAAACACTACATGTTTAAACCTAACCCTGACCCTAGCCTTAACCCTGAACCGTACTTTAACCTTCAAACATGTCTTCATCTTAAAATGCAATGATGTATATTGTGGGGGGGAAAGCTTGTGGTCCCCACAAAGAAGACAAGTCCCCATAATGTGAGTAATGTGAGTGTGTCAACAGATTTTGGTCCTCCAATCGTGAGAGAAACCTAGTATACACACACACACACGGATGCGCGCGGGTCACTCGTGTTCACAGTCCATATGTAACTTCTTTGATATCTTTGCTTTCATTAACGCCACCCAGTGGACAGTAAAGGAGTTGCAGTAGCCTCTCTCTGTCTCTTTCTCTCTCACACTATTTTATAGTAATATAGTGCATTTCAGTGTAAAAAAAAAAATGAAGCACTGTGATTGGAGACACAGCTGCGAGTGTGATACTATTCCCATTGTGATGTCATAATGGGAGTCAGATCTGAACGTTTCATTGGATCCCTTGAATCCCAAAGAGTTTGGGTTGTCTTACTGCACTGTGTAAAAGTAAGTATGCGAGTAATACCATGTCCCTTTACCCCCCTTAAAGTACAGGTCAGAGCGGAGCAATGGGTTCACTGCCGTCTGTTTTCATTTGCATTTTTCTTGGGTTTGTACGTTCATATCATATGACAAACTCACACAGCATACTGAAGAATAAACATTCAACCGCAGCTGAGACCCGACTGAACTAAAGGCCAGGGGCCAAACCAACACCTTCTGAAATGTTCTCACAACACTCACACACACACACACACACACACAAACACCCATATGGGCTGTGAAGGTCAAGAAGGAAGCCTACGTGAATAAAATCAGCAGTGTTAAAGTTCTAATTGTAAATTGTGGTCTGGAGGGTGCCATTTATCTTATTTATTTTCAGCACCAAAACGCATTTATATGTAAATTATATCTAAATAATTATGCTGGCAAATTAATTAGCTCCCTTTGTAATACTAGCTGGATTTAGGGCTTGTAGGAACAAAAAAAGAGAAGAACTGACAAAAGAAAGAGAAGAAGCACAACAAAAACACATTACCCTGATTCCGACCGCGGTGCAGAGGGGAAATGTCAAGTTTTCCTGAATTTTGATGGGATTGGCTTTGGGTTCGTTAAGGTGAGGAGTGACAGAGGGCATGCTCATCTCATTTTCATACACACACACACACACACACACACACACACACACACACACACACACACGTGAGGCTGGGTTGATAAAAATATTTCTGCTCAAGGCCACACACATGCATGTATTTTTATTTTAATTTACTATTTTCTGCTACACCTTCCCTATCATTTCACAGGACACCCACCATGTCTCTGTTCAATTGACTAATTAAGCAAATGAATTTGGAACAAGGTCCCCTCGCGAGGGCAGGGGCATGTTTTGATTGCTTCCTTTGTTTTTGTAATTTAACTGAGGGTTAGCAAAAGTGTGGAGTATGAATATGAATTAGCCGCGTTTGAAGGCTAATGTACAGTTTGAACCATCTACAGCGCGGCCAGAAAAGCTGGGTTCACTTTGCATTTTATTAATTAAATAATAAAATAAAAATAATAAGAAAATAAATCCTGGTGAATGACCAAAACTCTGAACATCACCTTTAAATGGAGCAATAACACACAAGAGGGAGTGCACCAATTAGTGAGAGAAAGGCTTATACAGCAGGCAGTTTTAGCGCTGGTCGATGTAGCTGTGGACATTACAGAGGCCTGTGCATCATTAACACCACAGTTATGATTATGAGACATAAGCCCCTCCTCCCCGGAGCGCTGGCTAATCGCCATGTAATGAAATAAAGCCCACAGCTTTTATCGACCCACTAATATCGCCAATACAATTATGAACGTGGCTCTGCCAATCAGACGGCGGTGTCACAATCTAACGATCGCCTGGGCTTTCTGCTGAAGAGAAAGGTCATAGTGTCTAGTGGTCAACAATAACTAAATACATCCACCTCATCATCGATGGCTGTGTCTCAATTCTTAGTGAGCCACCTTACTCCCTATTGCCTACGTAGGCAGCAGTGTGGGCAGTAACGTTAAATCCACTCACTGGCCTCCACTTTATCAGCTCCACTGCCATAATCAGCCCTAACACTACAGCCACCTCACTGTCCATTCTCTCACTCCACTGACTGAGCACTTTGTAGTTCTATAATTACAAACTGTAGTCCACCTGCTGCTCTGCATACTTCATCAGCCTCTTTTCACACTCTTCTTTAAAGCTCAGGACCTTCGTAGAGCAGGGATGATTTGGGTGGTGGGTCATTCTGGTGGTGCTGGTGTGTTAGTGTGTGTTGTGATGGTACGAACAAAGTATGCAGAGCGACAGCTGGAGCATTGTCTGGAATTGTAGAACTACAAAGAGCTCCTGTGTGGTCAGTGGAGTGAGAGACTGGACAGTGAGGTGGCTGTAGTGTTAGGGCTGATTGGTATCGGGGTTGAGTCTCTTCTCCTCTGGGGTGTGTTTGTGTTCAGTAATTATGGAGGTGGGCTGGAAAACGACTTGCTCTTTGCTTTGAGCGGAGGGCTCATTAGTATGCGCCATGCATAATTTCATCCAAGGAAATTTCATCTCTCTCTCTCTCTCTCTCTCTCTCTCTCTCTCTCTCTCTCTCTCTCTCTCTCTCTCTCTCTCTCTCTCTCTCTCTCTGTCTGTACAATTACACTCAAAGCTCTTAATCTCCTAAACTCCTCAGCAGCCACAGATAGGTGTAATTATGTTATAAAACAAGCGCACAAGAAGTGTGCTGGCTGTCATACATCTGCAAGACCCCTGGACCCCACACCCATTTTGCACCCCCCCCAAGACTTCAGAACTTCTGAATCATACACACACACACACACACACACACACACACACTCAGAGAAGTGGTGTTTAAACTGTAATGTAAAGTACATTGTAGGAAGTGAACAGAAAACCGGGCCGAGAGAGAGAGAGAGAGAGAGAGAGAGAGAGAGAAAGAGAGAGAGAGAGGATAGAAAGAGAAGATAAAGGGAAAGAATGTAAACTGCTATACTCTCCAGCACTGTACTCTCTCTCTCTCTGTTAAAGCTGCAAGAGGGGAGTGAGATTAAGTCATGGGCCCGTGTCCAGCCCTCAATCATGTACAGTATTTAATACAAAGCCCCTAAGTGACTGTAATGTGATTAAATATTAAGCAATTTAGAAATGCTCTAATAGCCTTTAGAAATAACAGTGGGGCCCACAATTATAATGAATAAGACCCTCTTATGCAGCAGTCACGGTGTGTGTGTGTGTGTGTGTGTGTGTGTGTGTGTGTGTGTGTGTGTGTGTGTTTGTGTGTGTGTGTGTGTGTGTGTGTCTGTTTAAACACACAACTTGGGAGACTTGTCTTCCTTGTATATTTTCTTTCCTGATCTCTGTCCAGCATGACCAGGAGTGGCCATGCGCTCGAGTGGTCAGCGACAGGTTCCACTATAGGTCAGCAGTGGGGTCAAATGTCAAATGGCAATTTATGTCACAGCAATATTTCCAGGGCCGTGAACCGATGGAATATGTACATTAAGATAATGTGTCTGGGCCCTAATCTATAGAGGAACGGCGTTCCTTTGGCTGGAGGGGCCCCTAATGCACTCCAATGTATTTATGGACAATAATTAAAAGGGAAAAGCATGCATTAAAACCGATCTGTACTTAGCAGATCTAAGCTAATGAGATTAGCGTAATGAATAGTCCACTCTCCTATGCCATACACACACACACACACACACACACACACAAACAGCAAAGTCCAGCGTTTGCTGACGGCCTCCAAAAATATGACAAGGTCCAAGTTATAAGTGCTTCCCACAAAGGGGGGTCTTTATGCATGAAATAATTCTCCAGAACAACAGCCTACGCTTTGTGTTAATGCATTCATCCAGAGGAACATAGCAGGGGATAATAACAACAGCAATAACAACACGGGGCTAAAGGTGAATCTGAAGCTATGGTTTCACTGCTGAGTACTGCCCATGACATATGGTCAAGCCCAAAATGACCCCTGCCCGTATCAGTCTTTGATTTATAAGGAATGATTCCTTTATGTATCAAACAAGTAAAAGTAAACATAAGATTTTTACAATGAACTGAATTCAAATGAAAAGCACTGAACATTATTGTCACTGCCCACACAAACCATTCCCCAACTGCCAAGCAACACATAAACATATTCCTGCACACTAGCG